>NW_017670566.1:129120-383955 GCF_001879085.1 Nicotiana attenuata | reverse complement strand
GGCATTCCTGCTAAACGCTTTCAGCCTCAATACCGACCCTATAAATATCCTCGTACTCCAGATAATCCTCACCAATGCTACTTTCCTCCACAAAATTCCCAAAGTCATACCTCATCCCAGTACTCTATCCACAATGCACCTCCGTACGCTCCACACCCACGAAACCCGCAACTTCTTGCACCGCCTCCACAAATGTCTTACCCACCTCTACAAGCATATCAACCACCCACCCGAAAGAGGTTCCAACCAAGGACGGAGTACAAAATGAGAAGGCAAAAACAAAGAGAAAAGTCTTTCGCTCATATTGGAGAATCGTATGCCAGTCTATTCCAAAGGCCGAGGCAATTGGACATGTAGAAGCCGATTCAGATAAAAATGCCGAACCCCTTTCCAAAGAATTTTAATTTTTCTCAAAGGTGCGCATATTGCTCTAATGCCCCGGGGCACAACATAGAAAAGTGTTGGCATCTGAAAAGAGCAGTCCAGAAGCTTATTGATGCAGATGACATTACCGTGCAAAATCCAAATGCAGCAGATACTGGCCAAATTCCATTGCATGTTCATAATGAGACGCATATGGTGGACATGATTTGTGTGGAAAAGGAATATGAGAACTCTTCTGAACCCCTTGGAGGGCCACTTACCGCAAAGTTTTCAGCGCTATCAGTCTCGATTCCAGATGTTGATCTTAAGGACGAGTTGGCAAAAGGGACCCGAAAGCTATTTGCTAAGGTAGACGTGATGGAAATTGGTGAAGGTCCTAGTAATTTTGATGTGCAACCCAGTGGCTAAGATGTTGAGTTTGGTAATTGGAAAGACACTCCTGTCTTGGCTAGCAAGGGTGGAGTTTTGGTGGTTTATTTTGTTGTCATTTCTGTTTTCTGGGTTATTTCAGGGTTGTAATCCAGATATTGTCTTGTAGCTCAAACCCTTCTTCTTCTTCTTCTTCTTCTTCTTCTTCTTCTTCTTCTTCTTCTTCTTCTTCTTATTTTGCCTAGTTCGTGTAGTTGTAGTAACTCGTCTAGTGTTATATAGGATTGTTCCAGGGTTGTAACCCATGTCTATTTTGCTTGTTTTGTTCAAACCCTTTTTACCATCTGTCTAATGCAATCTCCTGTTTTCTGTTAGTTCTAGTCAGTTTTTGTTTAGGTCACTTTTCCTTTAATAGCTCTCTTTATCCTGACTCCAGTGACATGACATGCACGCATAATCCTTATCCTGGTTTTGAAAGTTAGTCTAATCATGAAGCAATGACACAGTTTTGAATATGATAAAAGGAGGCATTTGAGGAAACAAGTAAAGATTCACGCATTCTGAGATAACCTGAAGCTTGAACTGAGTGAAACTGAGGCAGTTAGTCCGGAAAATCAAGAGGTTGATAAGAGCATACAATAAGGGAATGTCTCTCAAGCAGTTTGAGGTAGATCAGTCAGTGCTGAAATGCATTCTTCCACATCAAGATAAGGTTGAGTCAAGTCTACTTCGAACTGGCAAGGGTCATTCATTGGGACAAAGGTATTTCCCGTCGACACTTTCTGTTTGTGTTGATGCCATCAATAGATACCATGTATGATTTCTTTGCTTATCTTCAATTGCATGCTTGTACCTGGCATTTTTTAAGTTTGGTATGACGAAGGCATTTTGTTCTGCTACCTAAACACTTTTATCTTTTGCTACCCCTTTTGAGCCTTAATTTATTTTGTTCCATACCCCTCTTTTGGAATCAGAAGTAGAGTTAGGAACTAGAAAAGAGAAAGGAAAAGAGAAAAAGAAGAAAAAAAAAGAAGAAAAAGAAAAGAAAAGATAAAAAAAAAAGAAAAAGAAAAAAAAACAACTTTGTGTTTGAACTACGTTCGACCTGATTCTTGTCACCTCAAGATACGTAGGCAGCCTTACGATTCGGTCACACCAAATAAAATATTTCATAATCCCCCAAAGTCAAGAAGGGGGCAGATCTTCTTAGAAATCCCATCAATAAAAAAATCAAAAAAAAATCCCCAGACTCCAAGAAACTGGGGCAGAAGTTTTAATTTGGCCAAAAGACCTGATTCCAAAAGTTATAATTTTGAACCCTTTCACCTTAAATTATTTTGAGCCTCCATGCCACCCTTTCTTTCCAAACCTGTCCAAAATCCTACATTACGGTCCAAAAAAATACCTTCCGATATATATTTGAGGATGCCAAATCAAGTGTGTGGTAAAAGTCTGATCTTCCAGCATCACGGGTAATACCTTGTCCTCAACATAAAGAGAGAAAATGATAAAATGAGAGAGTCTTATAAGTGAAAACCCTCATAGGCACCGTAAGGCGACGGTGAGTTGAGAAAAAGAGCAAAATGAGAGAGGCTTGATGGTGAAAACCTTTCGGGGCACTACAAGTCGACTGAGGATTGTGGATCAGAAGGGACAATTGAAGCGCTGAAGCCCAATTTCACAGCGAAGAGGTACAACAAGAGTTGAATATTAGACTTGCTTGAGAGTTTAGGCCACTTAATCCAAAGGTGCATGTCATGGTCATTAGAGTTGGTATCCACATCTGATAAATTTGTGTAATTTTCTTGTTAGGTATCATCTCTTTCCATTGTCCCTTATTTTGTTCCCCTTGTTTTGTTTGAGTCCCTTCTTGAGTCTGTTTGGTCAGAACAAGTGAGAAATGACTTTAAAATTTGCTACCAGCTATCCAATTGCACAAAACGGATTTGGCTAGCACATCAAAGTGGCATAAGTCAGGAAAGAACAGTATGCGCACCGAGTTGGTAACAATCAACATGCTTTGGGATTCATGTGAAATGCAAAGAGACGGTAAATGTCAATTCATGAGCACAATGCAACAGATAAAGGGTATTGGATTTGAACGGATCAGAGGTATTTTTGTGATAAGGGTGATAGAGAAAGTGGTTAGTCAATAAACAAGCAAGGTCTTTCAAGTTGAAATCAAAGTTATCATGGGAACTGAAGGTGCAATCGCCCTCAAAGTCAAGGCCACAAACTAACCACCATGTTTTAAACTCATAAGTTTTCTTTGTCTGAAACAGGGATGAAGGCTATGTTCATATCAAAGCTTGACTTTTTCAGGTGTAATGTCCCAATTCTGCTTATGCAAAGGCTATTGAGAAGATCACACATCACCCCTAGGAGACGCACTTCCTAGTCTGGGTCTTTCAAGTTATATTTTTGTTTTAGGAGATGCACTTCCTAAATTGAGATTTCACCCCTAGGAGACGCACTTCCTAGTTTGAGTCATTGAAGTTTCACCCCTAGGAGACGCACTTCCTGGTCTGGGACTTTCAGGTTATATTTTTGTTTTAGGAGACTCACTTCCTAAATTGAGGTTTTACCACTAGGAGATGGACTTCCTAGTTTGGGTTTTTCATATTATACTTGTTAGGAGACGCACTTCCTAGCTTTGGTCATTTAAATTCATTCCTAGGAGATGCAAGCTTGAGTCATTGAAATTTCACCCCTAGGAGACGCACTTCCTAGTCTGGGTCATTCAAGTTATATTTTCATATTAGGAGACGCACTTCCTAAATTGAGGTTTTACCCCTAGGAGACACACTTCCTAGTTTGGGTCATTTAAATTCATTCCTTGGAGACGCACTTCCTAGTTTGAGTCATTCAAGTTTTATCCTAGGAAACGCACTTCCTAGTTTGAGTTATTCAAGTTTTACCCTTAGGAGATGCACTTCCTAGTGTGGTTCATTCAAGTTTCATCCCTAGCAGATGCACTTCCTAGTTCGAGTCATTTGAGTTCATCCATAGGAGACGCATATCCTAGTCGAGTCTTTAGTTTACTCTCATCATTGCATCAATAGCATAAGTGGTTTACAATTTTGCTAACAACTCACAAATCTTCCCAGTGCGAACTGGGGCAGAGAAATTTGTTTGTTTTGTTGTTTTGATTGTAGGAGCCCACCTGGAGAACAAGGGAATACAATTTAAATTTTGGCAATCAGATGCCCACCTGGATAACAAGGGAATACAGTTTAAATTTTGGCAATCAGGCGCCCACCTGGAGAACAAGGGAATACAGTTCATGTTTTGGCAATCAGGCGCCTACCTGGAGAACAAGGGAATACAGTTCAAATTTTGGCAGTTAGGCGCCCACCTGAAGAACAAGGGAATACAATTCAAGTTTTTGGAAATCAGGCACCCACCTGGAGAACAAGGGAATACAGGTCAAGTTTTGGCAATCAGGTGCCCACCTGGAGAACAAGGGAATACAGTTCAAGTTTTGGCAATCAGGCGCCCACCTGGAGAACAAGGGAATACAGTTCAAGTTTTGGCAATCAGGCGCCCACCTGGAGAACAAGGGAATACAGTTCAAGTTTTGGCAATCAGGCGCCCACCTGGAGAACAAGGGAAGTCATTTCAGAATTCAATTCAAGTTAGAAGTAGCAGAAGTTCGCGGCAAGAATGCGAGTCAACAGTCCGAGATGATCAATAGAAGTAATCTCAATCCAAAATTAAAAAAAAAAAAGAAAAGAAAAAGAAAAGGGAAGTGAATCCAAAATGCAGAAGCTGAGACAAGAGGTGGATTGCTCAAGAATTGACTAAAGTCACAAGTATGGTGTGTCCGGTTTTGATCCGAAAAGCTGAAGAAGAATGAACTAGCACCTGCAACTAGCAAGCGTCAAGGTTCAAATCTAAAGTCTGCATGCAGAACCATTCAAGACTCAAGATCAAGCTTCAGAAGAAGACTTATAGATAGGAATCTTGTAACTCATAGTTGACAGGCTTAGTTAGTCTAATTCATTTTTTTATTTTGATGTAATAATAGGACCGCGAACCGGAACCTCGACGGAACGACACCTCGACCGGCTCTCCACCTCAGCTACTCCATCACCTCATTCACTTCTGAACTACACGTGGCCTGATTCCTTTATTGCCAATGATATGTAGGCAGCTCAGAAACCAGGGCTCGGTCACATTCTCTTCCTTTCTCTTAGTTTTTGTTCTCCCTAAATAAGGGTCGGGTCAAAAAAACCTGTCTTGTCGTTCTTTGTCTGAAAACTCTTCGTGTTTCCAGTCAAAGAGGGGTAGCTGTAGACATGTAATTTTTGACCCTCCCCGAGTTTTTACTCATTTTAGCTTTTAGATATTTAGTTTAGGCCTAATATCGCTATTTTACCTAGTTTTAACTATTTTACTTTATTTTGTCACAAAAATAAAAATTACAAAAATATTTTTTTTATTTAGGTTAGTGATATTTTGTCTTGTTACTTTTAGCTTATCTACCTTACATAAAATTCAAAAATACAAAAATAGTTACACTTTATTTTCAAGGATATTAGTGTTTTGGGTAGTAGTATTATCTTAATTTTGCGATGATTTTAATCTAATCTTATTATTATTTTAGTTTGACATTTGAAAAATATAAAAAATATTTTCATATTTTATATATAATTTAGTTTAATTAATTATATAGATTTTTGCAATATGTAGTATATTTAGCTTATATTAAAAGGTATTTAGCTAAGGTTTGAACATTATTCTTTTAGTCCAATTTTGAAGACCCAAATATGAAGCCCAGACCCTTTAACCCATCAGCTCTTTTTAATTTAATCCTAGCCATTCACTCCCTTTCATCCAATTGTCAAAACTAATCCCCACCTACATATATCTACCTATTTACAACCTAAAAAACCCTAGAGAACACCCCTGAACCTTTAGAGCCGCCGCCGCCCCCATCTCCTCACTGCCGCTGCCACTCTCACCATTCTCGCCGCCAAACCTCCACCAACCACCATCCTCCATAGCTGCCGTGTCACACCTCCTTTTTTACACACCACCCCGAAGGATAGTGTTTAAGGGAATTTTTCCAATTTAAGTGACATTATTCGAAATGGGATTGTTTATTTATCAGAGTCGCCACTCGGGATAATTTACTTGGTGTCCTGAGTCATCGGTTTATTTTGAATCCCAAATCGAGGAAGTTTTCGACTTTCCAAGTGAAGTCTGCGAACCAGAAATTCTTTAGTAAGGAATTCTATTAACCCGGGGGAAGGTGTTAGGCACCCCCGGATTCCGTGGTTCTAGCACGGTCGCTTAAACTATCATAATTGGCCTATTACCTGATTTTAATACATATTTCAACCTATAGTGCAATTTTAAATTATTTACCGCTTTTATTTAATTTTAAGGAAGATTGCAACGTTATTATAACACGTCTCGAACCACGTCACATAAATGCACCCGTGATTTTTGACATATTTTAATATCGTTGAGATTTGGATTTGGGTCACATAAATGTGCACCCGAATTTAGGAAAATAGATTTATTAAAATGCGCGCCTAAAACGACTAACGTGTTGGTAACTTTGCGGGAGGCCATGAGAATTCGCTAAATGGTACGTCCCGATTTCTAAGTATTTTAATGTAAGCAATTAAAGAGGGCCACACAATTTATGATTTTTGTTTGGCGTGGCGCACCTCAGTTTATTTTAAAGGCAATCCTAAAATGAACTATTATTATCTATTAAGGATTGTCTCTAACAAAACTTAATTAATTAGCACTACGAATTAATTATTATTGAAGACATTCAAAAAGGTTCGAGCTTCAAGATTAGGTCCAAACTTAAACAAGGGGGACCTCCATTACTGAAAATCCCCTTAATTCAAAAGGAACAACATTCAGCAAACCTAGGGCTCCTGAGAAACAAACCAATGAGGGGTGTTACAAGTGTGGGAAGACTGATCACCACATCAGAAACTGCCCTCAATGGGAGATTGAATGGAAGAAAGAAAGAGCTGAAAGAAGAAACAGGAAGAAGGAACAGGTTCAACCAAAAAGAAACAAAGGTTCAACTAAGGCTATGGTTGCTGCTTGGGGAGAAACATCAGATGAGGACTCTGAAGATGAAGCTGAGGAGGATCAAGCTCTAATGGCCATCGGAGAATCAGAAGATGAACAGGAGGTAAGTATTCTACACCTTAAAGTGGTTCCTCGGGGCGGGGTAGGGTGGGCTTTTGAGCTGGGTAAGTATTTTGTGTGGTGTGGGGCGCGCCCATTGCGCATGGGATAGGAGGATTTGGGTTATGTTTGGGCTGTTGTGGGACAGAGCGAATTGGGACAGGAGGTATGGTTAGTGTGTTGCGGTGGGCCATATGGGTGTGTGGTAGTTGGGGATGAGGGAGTCAGAGGGTGGTTTGTAATATGTGAATGGGGGGGCCCTGGGACCAAGAGCTTCTTTGATTCCACACTTGCACATTCTTTCTTTCTTTTTCTTTCCCAAATACCCCCTCCAGTGTCGCTCTTAATAGCCTTGGGTAGTTGCCTTTTGGATCGCTGAATAGGTCATAATCTTTGTGTTTAGGACTTGGAGGACCCTTCTTTCCACCATTACTTCCCATTTTTTTCACGGGGAACCTCGTTGAAAAGGTTTTTTCCATTGCTGGAACACCAGTGGGGGGACCATTAGTAGGATAGGCTCCAAAAGCCTTTAGGAAATAATCAAACCATTCTCGCTCTCCTCATTGGAGGATCGACTCTTGTTGCCTATCTCTCCATCGGAAAATTCGAATTCTCTGAAGCCCTTTTTCACGGGCTTCTTCTCATATTTTTAGTCAGTCACAGACTACCGTTGTCCGGGACAATTTCCGAGATTATACTGAAAATGGACATGCCAAATGCTGGGGGGCCAAAATCTTTCTCCCAAGTGTGACCATTCGAGCAATTGATTCCTGTCGGTGTTGTACCATTCCAAGGCTGCTCCAACTTTAGACTTTGACTGAAGTAGGGCCATCAATAAACTTGCATTTTCCTTTTTCCCCACCAAGGCTCCTCTCATTTTTGCTGCCAGGAACCCCCTTTAAGTGGGCCACCGGATCCACCATGTCCATTTCATATAAGTCAAAAACTTGGGGGTAACTTTGAATCCTGCTGGCAACTGGACATCGGGGAAAACAGACACAGCGTCTTGTAGGGGCTACAAACTTTCCACTTGGACCCTCCGACAGGCCCCTGGCATATTTTCTTGAATGATGCTTCTAAGCATTTCTTAACCTTCCGTTAATTCATTCCTCTTTGCTCCGGGTTTTTGGGAGGCTTTTCTCTTCTTCAAACTGAGGAGATCAAGACGGGGAGTGTAAGGGAGCATGCGTTCTTGGTTTGGTTTGGAAAGTGGCTCTCGGCGTGGGTTTTAATACTTGTTTTATCATGGGTTTTGGAACAAAAAAGGTTCGCTAGAGGACCTGTGTAGTGCGACAGGTGGAGGATCCACAAAACACAGAGGAAGTAGGTTGGTGGGTGGAGGGGGGCATGGAAATTGTGTTTTGGGCGGGGAAGGTGGTGGTGTTGGCGAGAAGTGGTTCCGTTAGTACTGCTGGTAAGAGGGAAGGCTGGAGATTTAGTTTCACAGTGGAGGGGATGATCTTGAGGGCTGAGGTTAGGTGGTGGGGGGATGTAAGGCCGGGGGTTAAGCAGGGATAGGCTGGTGGTGGTGTCCCTGTTGGACCAGTGGCCTGGGTACATCTCGGGGCCCCATTTGTTGGGCTTTCAGTTTATAACATCCTTCCTCCTTCATTGACCAATTAAAAACGTTCCACTAACTTTCCTCCATTCCCTAGACGGGGGCGTTCGAACAATGCTTGCTGTTCTCCAATTCCTGGTTGCCATGTTTTGACTATCCTTTAGAGCGGGTCTAGGTTTGTTGTAGGATGGTGTGCCAGGATAGCCAGTCAACTTAACCCCACTTGGCCTGGGACTCGGATGAACCAATAACTTTTTATCGGTTTAGAGCATTAACAGAATAAGATAACTGCCACATTGGGGAATGAATGCACCTAAGCAGTTAAATTCATTTTCTATTTTATTTGGGCCTTTTTGCTCGGTTGCATGGTCAATCCCGGGCTTTTTCCTCATTTTATGTGCCCACTTCCCCTTTTGTTTTTTCCATTAATTTCATTGTCGCTTTACCCTGCTTTTTGCATTTTTCTCTGCTTATTTTTTCTAATTTTATTTGGTTACGGTTCGAATCCTATGTTAGATTTGCCTACGTATCATTGACCCCGCAGAATGGAGATCAGACCGACGTAGGTCAGTGAAGAATAAATGTAAAGTTAGAAAGCCAAAATGTTTTTTTTTTTTGGGGGTAATTTCAATTTTATTTGATAGCAAAATACGTTCTTATGTACAAAAAAAAACCTCACAACTTGACAAAATAATTAAAGCAACTTAAAAAAACAGACCTTAATGTTGGGGAGGGGGGGGGAAAGAAAAACTACGGGAACCCTCACGCATTCCCCTTATTTCTTAGTTCAAAACAAAAATCCCAGACTCAATTTCAACTGAACTTGACCTTTGGACCAAAAAAGGTTTAAATTACAGACCTTCTTCCAGTGAGAAAAAGGAAATTACAGAAGAAAACACTCAAATGAACAAACTCTTTATAAAAGGAAGAAATTACAGGACTCAAAGGACCAATCATGAATACATTTTAAAGCCTGCCTGGGTTTGCCCGCGGACATCGTTCCGGTCTCGCCGGCGGGCCTATATGCCAGTTCCCCTGAAGGTCTGTCCAAGGTTCACTCGTTATCTGCTTTCCACAAGATATCATTCACTGATGCAAAGAAGAGATGGTGTACGAGGTCATTGGGTTCTCGCACATTTGGCATTTTCCCTATGTAATTGGAGTGAGCAACGGTTTTAAGATTCTTCTCTCTGATTCTTTCCTTTTTTCTTGAAGCAAAACGGCCCATCTGTTGGGCCCTAGCCTTCCAAAGGTTTGCATCGGCTTACCTGGTTTTTGTTCCTGGAAGTTGTTTTTTGCAAGTCCATTTCTAATTGTGCCAATGCCGTTTGTGTAGCAGTGGCTCTCTTTCAACTTTGAAATTTCTTTTTTGCCTGTTTTGATCATTCTGTTCTCTGTGGCGCAATGACCTTTTTCTTTCAATCCCGTGACCTTCATATCGTATTCTCTTCTTTTTCAACTGCTTAACCATGCGGGGGGGCCTGTTTCTTCTGCGTTTTAAGGCCAATGTTTTCGAACCCCAACTAAATTTCCCCTTTTCTGCTTTGTGTTTGAGAATCAAAACTGTAGTCATTCACTGTTTGCTTAGATTTTTCTATAAGCTTTGCATCTTTGGCACTTCCTGACGGGAAAGAAAGAAATTTTCGACCGCTATCTTCTTGATGTTTTATGGCAGAGTATTATCTCTGGATCTATTGATTTAGCGAATCACAACGAGATTCAGAAAACTTGCTAACAAAGGAACTAGTCAATGTTTTTTTTCATCATTCTTTTAGTTGGCCTTCTGAGAACTGGTTCCCTTCTTATGTGTTCGATTCTCCTTAACTCAACTTCCTCCCATTAACTCTCCCAACCTGTTCCCTTTCCAAAAGATGTTTCCTCCTTCAGCTGGCGTGTCTGGTGTGATGACAGAATTGTCGACTGCTGTTTTGGCGAGTATAATCCCAGACTATGTCACAGTAATTGTCGTTAGGGAGATCTGTGTATTGGAAAATCCCCTTTTCTGTCTATATTTTTATCCTCTCCAAAAGAATGACGTTGGTGTCTCACTAATCTGTAGTGTGGCGTGCTTCGCTTCCTTTTTTTATTGGTTATTGAAATCTGCCATTTTGCTTCTTTGTCTATAACGTCTAATAGCACAATAATTTCGCGTAATGACAGTGCCCACTTCTCATACCCACAAAACTGTCTTATCCTTGGTCGTTGTATTTGATCCCACATAGTTATGAGTCGAACAATTCAGAACGAAAGCACAATGACACAGTCCCCATGGATAGGTTACCTCGCAGCGGTTTTCCTTAGTTCAAGTATGACTTGAGGGGCTACCTCTTTAACATTCTGCAATTTATCTTGGGTTAAGCCCTCGCTAGAGATCATTAAGTCATCCATACTCAAAGAAAGTGAGCCATACCTTGAAATGAGTGTTTTTATCTCTCCACATTAGGGAAATGTAACACTCATGCAATAGTTCAGCATCAGCAAACCTACTAAGATCGGAGGATGGGGACCACATTACTCTCTCTGGTTTTAAGACACATCTCTCGATAAGTGCACTACGCCATAGGGTACACCAACCATTCAAGTGTTATTCCCTTCACCGCAATATCTCAAGATATGCCTCTTGACACTATAATGCCATGTCTCGAAGAGTGCAGAACTCTTTTGCTAGCGACTTAGACTATGAACCCTGAAACGAGCATCAAAGTCCTAACATTGAAAAACCCAATTGCAGTTCTTGCTGGCAAGTGCGAAACCTTAAATTTGCTTACAGGAAAAACAGGTCCATCAAAGACCAATCTCAATTTACACCCTTGGAAGTTTAGAGCTAAGTGCCACTCAGGTCGGATCTTTCTGAGAACCCATCATACCCCATACTTTACCAACTTTTTCTGTGGATCACAATGATGCATACCCAGGTTCCGAAGTCCATATGGCTTCACTTTTATAAATTTTAAGTCGGCCTAGGAGGTGATGTCGAGTGCTATTATGCATTTAGTAGGTCTTCCATTTTAAACATTCGTTGGAGTTAGTTCTTGTGTGTGAGTAAATTACTTCTGATCGCGATTTCTTAAGAATCCGAACTCATGGTTTCCATTTGAATCTCTGGAGTAAATTGATATCTTTAAGCAAAAAGGCCTCTGCGGGAAGGATAATTTAGGTGCTCGCTCCGTTTCATACTCATTTCGCCAGAAGGTCAACTTCCACTAATATTTATATGGACAATAAGTCTCTATAAACTCTCCATATCAACACCGCATGTAGTAGGCCCCCCAAAAATCATTTCCAATAAAATCACTGAACTCACCATTATTTCTGATTACAACAAGTGTAGAGATCTTTACCTATTTTCCCGCGTTAGAGACAAAGGAGTTTGTCATAAACTCTCGAATTTAACCTACTGTTTGTTAATCGCCATATGCTTCAGATAAGGAATCTCTTGAACAATATTTCCACTAGTGATCTAAGCTATACTTGGGGCACTGAGCTCTCTGCAGCACCATAGAGAGCTTTATCTAGCTTGAATATGAGGCTCAATGATTCAAGACAATTCTTTTCATCTTGATCCGAACTCCCTGCGCTGGTTTGTCTCTACAAACACTACTTCCTCTCTTCTTCTTGAAAGATAAGTCTCGAGTTTAGGATAGTAGGCACTTTTTTGGTACACATCCATTATTAGAATGAAGAAGTAATTGCAATCCTCTATTCCAATATCGTGCATGATAAGGCTATTGAGGAGTCTATGTATTTTGTGTCTTTCACAGTCTTATCCTATCTGGAGTCAGGAGAGATCCCACCAATCCAAATTTGCCTTTCCTCTTGACTAGAGCCTTGAATACCACCAACCTTCCTTATTTTCTTGTAACTGTTCCATCTTCATCTAGTTTTTCCTAAAGACCCATTTTGGTCCCAAATGACTGACCTTTGTCTTTTGGTTTTGGAAACTAAGTGCCAGACTGTTTTGGCTTCTTTCAAACTTGATGAGCTCATTTGCCATGAGATTGACCCAATCTACATCTTGTTAGGAGCTTCACTCACAATTTTCAGTTTAATGAGGATTAGAAAAGCATCAAATGCACACAGGTTCTTCAGTTGTGATCTTGTCTTGACCCCAAGATTGTTGGGATCATTGATGATGTCTCAATGGGGTGAGAAACTAGGGTACCTTGTAAGATTTCCCACCATCTGGTTCCTGCTTAGATTCTCCTTGCATAGTTATGCCTGAGAGGAACGGTTTCAGTACAGGTTCCTTCAGCATTGGTTTCCCCCCTGTCAGGTTGCCCTGGGTAGAGGACCTTTCCATCACCTGGCTCCTTCCTTTTGATGCCACTTTTACTTGTGCTGTGGCTTCAGTCAATTGTCTCACCAGGTCCAATGGGCTTCATCTTCATGGTTCCTGTCTCTCAGAAAAGGAGTGTTAGATTCATCAAACACAACATGATACACTCTCTTCAAACATAGAGTTCTTTTATTAAACACTTTGTATGCTTGCTATGTGAAGAATATCCCAAGAATACTCCCTCATTCCACTTCTGGATCAAACTTACTAGGGGAAGTCTTTGCCATTATTGTGCACATAGCACTTAACAACCAAAAGCCCTAAGATGGGAATATGTTTGGTTTTCTCCCTTTAAGAATCATAGGGAGTTTCTCATATGAGGTTCTTAGTTCATGCATCTAGTTATTATATAACAAGCAGTGTTTATAGCCTCTGCTCCAGAAAGCTATGAGGTAGTTTACTGGGAAATTAGCATGGTCCTTGACATATCCTCAAGGGTCTGTCTTCCGTTTCAACTACCCGCATTTTGCTGAAGAGTCCTAGGCAGATAAAATTATGATCTATCCCATTTTCATCACAAAATTTAGCAAATTGTGCATTTTTTCCAAATTCAGTTCCGATGATCAGGACCTATGGATGCAAAGGTTTGATTTTCCTAATTGTTTCTGGGTTTTTCATAATAAAAAGCAGTGACCATTTAAATCTTCATCCTTTAGAAGAAGTTAGAAACAAATACCAGGTTAAATCTAGAATAATCATAACAACACCATTACATATTTTTACACCTCTGCTCATGTTCTTATTGGAACCACAAAGATCCATATTGAACCGTTCCAACGTCTTGGACGTACTTACCAATTTTCTTAGTTGAAAGGGATGACCTTACCTGCTTCCCCTTTGCACATGCCTCACAAAAACTTTGTCTTCCTTTGAACTTGATATTTAGTTAACCCTATCACCAAGTGCCTTGGAGGACTAATTTGTTCAAAATTTTGATTAGACTGGATGGCCAAGTCTTTTGTGCCAAAGGAAGGGGATCATTAAATTAACACACTCAAGGCAAAGTTTATTCATTTTCAGAGAGAGTTGACAGATCTACAATGTAAATATTGTTACTCTCCTTCCCCGCAAAACAATCTGTCAAGTTAGTAAGGCTATCACAAAAACATTTTTGATGGAAGTGAAAGCCACCAAGGTTACTCTTGTCACACTATTGTGCACACATTATCAGCAATATTTTAAGCCATCTATCAAATAGACCATTCTCATTGGAATGAGAGTCTGTCTTTCCTACCTTATCCAACAGCCAACTGATTCACCTTTCTTTCCATTTTCCCAAAGGAGACATTACCTTTCTTTTAGGTCTCAAGTGAAAGGAACTGGTTCTTGTTACCAAAGTTCAATATATTTTGAGCAGCCACTATCCATGTATCATATTTGGCTACTTCCCTCACTTTGGTCCTGCAAAAACGAAATCATGGGTTAGTCTTAGGAACCCAAACTAGTTTGGGTACCCTTTCTATGGGCAAGGAGTGAATTAAATTTTTCTTTGCCCAACCAGCAGTTTGTGGCTTTTCTTGAACAAAGGCTTTGTTCTGTTTGACTGGCCTTTTTCTCTTGCATTACATTCATTTTTGTAATGGTCAATATTACACGTGTGTGCAGGATCTTGATTCTCAGGAAGGTGAGAATACTTGTTTTTGGATTCCCATTTGGAGCTTGTGTCCCAAATCCAATCCTCTCTTGTTGCTACTATATTTCTTGCAGCCAGGAGAGAAGCATCGGAAGCCTTGTTCCATTTGCATGTTCTGTCTGTGTCATGCTTTACTTGTCCTAATCTTCTTTTAGGACTTTTAATCAATTCATCTTTCTTGTAAGTTCAATCTTTCATTTTTCCTGATTTGCTTCTAGGGTGAGAAATGATTGATCAGCCCTTTTCTTTCCTGTTCCTAATTTCAGTTTAATATTTTAGATCTAAGTTTCTAGGAATCTTATTTCAAGTTGATGACCTGGTTCTTCAACTCAGTATTTCTTGTTGTCACTCTCATCACCCTAAGACGCTAACCTTTTGACATTTTTTTCTCAGGGATAACCACATTCCTTAGGACAGAACTCCTTCTCAGCTTGTTTATTATTTCAGACTCATCTTGATCCATTTAGCAGATCAGCTAGTTTTTCGTTTAGAACAGGAACTTAATCTTTTNCCATCAGCAGATTAGCCAGTTTTTCCTTAGACAGGAACTTAATTTTTTCTTTAAGGTGTAGAATACTTACCTCCTGTTCATCTTCTGATTCTCCGATGGCCATTAGAGCTTGATCCTCCTCAGCTTCATCTTCAGAGTCCTCATCTGATGTTTCTCCCCAAGCAGCAACCATAGCCTTAGTTGAATCTTTGTTTCTTTTTGGTTGAACCTGTTCCTTCTTCCTGTTTCTTCTTTCAGCTCTTTCTTTCTTCCATTAAATCTCCCATTGAGGGCAGTTTCTGATGTGGTGATCAGTATTCCCACACTTGTAACACCCCTCATTGTTTTGTTTCTCAGGAGCCCTCGGTTTTCTGAATGTTGTTCCTTTTGAAGCACCCTTTCCTCTCATAAGATATTTCTTGAAATCTCTGGTTATCATAGCCATTTCATCATCTTCAAGATCTGATCCTTCTGAAATTCTGAGAGCCAGACTTCTTTCTTTCTTTGGAGCATCCATCTTCATTGTTTGCCTTCTCAATTCATAGGCAGTGAGATTTCCAATCAGTTCATCCAACTTCAAAGTAGCAATGTTCTTGGATTCCTGAATGGCGGTGATTTTGCTTTCCCAGGAGATTGGCAAAACTCTAGTTAGAATCTTCTCCACCTTGTCTTCTTCCAGGATAATCCTTCCAAGAGACTCAAGTTCATTTGTCAGTGTAGTGAACCTGGTATACATTTCTTGGATAGTTTCTCCATCCTTCATAGTAAAATTCTCATATTGAGAATACAACAATGTTCCTCTTGACCTCTTCACCTGAGGTGTTCCTTCATGAGCCACTTGTAAAGTGTCCCAAATCTCCTTGGCAGTAGTACAGCCTTGAATCCTGCTGTACTCATCAGGACCAAGTCCACACACTAACCATTTCTTGGCTTTTGCATTTTTCTCCCATTTCCTTAGATCTTCAGCAGTACAATCTACTCTTGTCTTTGGAACATCCACTCCTTCAGCATTCTTCTTGGTTGTGGCTAAAGGACCATCAGTGATGATATCCCAAAGCTCATAGTCTTCGCCCATTATATGGTCCCTCATTCTGTTTTTCCACCAGGAGTAGTAGAGATCATTAAAGAGAGGAGGCCTGACACTGGATTGCCCTTCCCAGTTCCCAGGTGGTGCACTCATGTTGATCTTTTCCTAAGGTGTTAACCTCTTCAAGGATAACCTGCTCTGATACCAAATGATGTTATAAACGTCAATACCACACAAGAGGGGGGGGTGATTTGTGTGGTACCTAATTTTCACGTTAGAAGAACCTGGTTCTTCTAAGTGTTCTAACTACAGCAGTTTGCGGAATAATAAATGCTGAAAGTAAAGTGCACAGAGATTTTTACGTGGAAAACACCTGGCTCAAAAGGTGAAAAAACCACGACCTACTACTCAGTAGAATTTTCCCAAACTCCACTAAAATCACTGAGCCAAAAACTGCATTTACAAACTTTTTGTAAACCTAAGGATTAACTCTAATCCCAGTGTAGCACACAGCCTCAACTGTTGCGACACTTTCAAGTTAACTCTAACTTGAATACTCAATATACCTATTACAATTGCTTCTATGAAAGCTGAAAGGTACAATATGAAAACCTACTACAATTGAACTAGGCTTAGAATAAACACAATGATGAAACTGGTTCTTCTATCTTAGTTCATGTAGCTTCAGACGTGCACACTTGTATCTCGCATATGTTTGCTTGCAAATCAGACTTGATCTTTTTGCTCTCAAATATGCTTAACTTCTGCTTATGTGCAATCACCTGTAAAAGAGAACAATCGTTATATTTATAGAGTTAGTAATCAGAGTTTGATAAGAACTCGAATTGTGGATCCTTTGACAATTCGAGTCCAAGAACAACTCTAACTCCTAATCCATTTCCTTGATCCGGATATAATTCTCTTTTCATAAGGAGAATTCAACTCCTTATCCTGTATGCAATCTTTTTGATCAATTCAGAAGATATTGTTGCTGATCCTTGAGACTTATCTTCTTCACGTGTATGTCACATGTGCAAGCATATCAACACTGTGTCTCACATGATGGACCTGGTTCATGACTGAGTTCATTTTGTCAATCTTCAAAACTTCATCTGAACTTGGGCCAACAGTAGGAATTAGTGGTGAACTGGGTAGGCTCCAGTGGGAAAGATGGTGCTTGAAAGGTGAAGGATGAAGGGTCAAAGTTTGGCCTTGGCAGGGTGGGTTGTGCCGTGGCTGCAGAAGGTGGCGCAGTAATGTATTGGAGGTTGTGCCTGACATCAACACCCTGGGGGCAAACCTCAGAAGGTGTTCCAGCAAAGTGAGTCGAAATGGTAGGATATCCTAGGGGAGTATTCGGGTAACTTATGGGGACATTGGAGGTGCCACTTGTCCTGGGAAGTAGCTCGGGGCATCCAGGGATTACACTTGTGGTTCCCTACCATTAGACCATGCGTCCCACATTTCCATCATACGGAGACGCAGAATTCTGTTTTCCTCTGCAGCGGCCGATTCCGAAGTTGGGATGGCCGAAATTGGGCTATCCTCAGGGATAGGAACCGTTGGTAGATGACCCTCAGATGATATTTCAATGCTTCCCTTTGACCTCGTGAAGTAAGGATGTGGAGCCAGAGTACTACAAAACCAACCACCTTACTACAAAGCCTGTACTTAACAGTAGACAACAAATCGGTCAGTTTGAAGCAATTAACACATAGGTAATCGCACGTTGGGGGTATGATGCACCTATACAGTTAAATGTGTTTCTACATGTTTCGCAACAGTTGCATATTTCATCCCGGCTTTTGCTTACTTCTCCAATTTTCTTTCTTTCCACTTTGGCTCTTTAATGCTCCTCTTTTTATTCCCATTTTCCTCTCTTTTCTTTTCTCTCTTTCCTTGCTCTCTTTTTTTCGTTTTTCTTTTGGTTCTTTCTTTTCACATTCCTCTCTTATTTGAGTTATTTACAAAAAACATGACCGGATCCGATGAGGATTGCCTGCGTATCACGACGCCGCGTGAATCAAATCATTACGTAGTTCAAGAAAATAAGTGCGGAAAATAAAGAAACAATTTTTTGGGAATTTTCAACTTTCATTAATAAAACTGCTGAACCTTTCTATTACAAAAGACCTCCACCTACTCATTTCTTGGAATTTTAAAACTACAAACGGACTAAAAATAAACCTTAAAAAAAACTGAAATACAGACTCAATAAATGAAAGTCATGAGTACATAAGTGCTTCGAATCCTGGGGCCCGTGGGACATCATTCGGTCTTGCCACGGGCCTATGTGCGAGATCCCCTTGCAGCCGCTCCAAATCACTCATTATCTAGTGGACAAATGTCATAACCGCAGCAAAGAAAGTGGTTCTAGTCATATCTTCACATTCTTGACACTTCACGACGATGTAGTCGGCAATGGCTCTAACCCTCTCTTGGATGACACCCATTTCTTGGAGCAATCGCCCGATTTGTTGAGTTCGAGCTTCTAGTACGTGAGTGTCATGATGGTTTTGATTTTGCAACTATTGCATGTCTTCCTCCATCTGGGCCATCAAAGCATAACAATGTTCCCTTTCGGCTTTAAAGTTCCTAGCATGTTTGGCTGCCTCATTCTCAAGGGTAGTTAGCTTTCTCTTCAGATTGGTGATTGTCCCCTCATATTTTCTTTTCATTTGTTGCACAAACACTGCCCGCCCTTCTGCATTCTTTGCCAGTTGTGCTCGGACTCCTGCTAAACTGGCTTCAGATTTCTCTAAGTCATCTTGACACTCGAATACTTTCTTTCTCGGACCACTTATAAGCCTTTCATCAGCTCGGTTTCTCTCCGGGTTTCTAGCAGCTATTCTCATTTTCTGGATCTGAGCTTTGAGGGCATCTTTTTCCTAAGCTAGCTTCTTCTTTTCCCCTTCATCTGCAGCAACTTGGACGCTGTTGTCAAATTTGAGGTCCCTGATTTGTCCCTCTAATTTACTTATCTTGGCCCTATAGCTTGCGTCAGTTGTCAACCAGTCCCACTGCTCCCGCGAGTCGTTAGTGGATTGTTGAACATGGGGTCTCTTAGCAGGGCTCTCGGGCTCTCGCGGGATTTGGAACCTTTTTACCGAACCAATTCATGTAATTGGGTTCTACCTCACCCTTAGCTAAATCACGCACTAGAGTCTTAGGTTCTAAAAATCTGCATTCATTCCAAACTTTATGAACTCTCCCTTTTGGGAATACAGCCTTTGGGCCCAATTCGACAACTTGTGGACTCAGATCTTCGTCATGGGGAGTAGTTTGAAATCTGCCCAGTTGGCGCAAAACCCGATGACGAGCATATTGTTGAATGCTCCGGAAACCCATTAGGAGAATATAGCACACTTTGGCTGACATGTATATGACTTCGGTGATAGGGAGCCATCCGAAAGTCCACTCAATTTTGTCCGAGGTCAAAGAACTCAAGTGTGCAAACCAAGCCTCCGTACCCTCTGGAAATTCAACACCCACCATTCGGTTTTCGAACTCTTCGATGCAATTCAAACCAGTCATGTCGTAGTTCATATACCCGACACGATGACAGAGATGTTCTTGTATCCCTAATTTTAGTAGCAGGTTACAGCCTTGGAAGAATTTTCCCCCTTCTCGGCAGATGATCAAAGCTCAGTAAATCTCAGACAAGATCATTGGAACCAGGGTGCCATTAGCTTTCTTGATCGCGACATCAACCATTCCCACGAGGCCCAATTCTATGTTGCCGTCTTTTCGTGAACAGATTATCACACCCAAAAATGCTACTATAAAGGCCAAACCCCGCCGTGCCTCCCATTTATCTTTGTTTCCTGCATGGGTCAGACCAGTATTCGGTGCTTCAAAACCTCGAGGATTTCCATAGCGTTGGTACAAGAACTGGAAAGTGCAAACCCCTTCAGATAAGTTCCCATCCTGAATATCCCGACTAATACTCAACATATCCAAAAACTTGTGGGGAGATACTGTTCTAGGTGACACCGGGTAGCGACTCCTAAGGTTTCCGCTAAGGCCAGCATAACCCGCAATTTCCTCTAGCATGGGGGTGAGCTCGAAATCAGAAAAGCGAAATACATTGTGGGTTGGATCCCAGAAAGGTAGCAAGGCTTCAATCACATCCAATCTTGGCTTGATTTTCAAAAGTCCGACAAGACCACCCAAAACCTTAACCACAGTCCCTCGGCTGCCTTTGCCTAAGTCGTTCCACCACATATGGAGCTGTAAGGGGATCTTCTCAAGAGTTGCGAAGGGTTCATTTTCATTTGTGCTCATCCTGCACATTTATTAAGGTGATTTAATTTAAAAGATGATGATTCATTTTGACTCGAGAAAAAGTTAACACTATTTTTGTTTTAAATTTTCATAAAAAATCCGGCTTTGCAAATACGGCCTTTCAGCACTTCGGGGAAGAAGATTTTAAGGCTGTGTTTGCTAACTGGCCAAAACTTTTGAAAAAGCGACCAAAGGTGGCTGTTCTTGCAAAAACGGCCTTCCGGCGCCCTTTTGGGGACATTCGGCTATTTTAGACGAGAATGGCATCACCTTACTTATTTACAATCAAAAATAAAATTTTTGTCTTTTTGGGCTATTTTTGCAAAAAGGGAAGTTGGACCCGATGGGGGTTGCCTATGTATCCCACATCCGGTGAGAATCAAACTGGCGTAGTTCGGGCAGATTTGACAAAACAACACCAACTATTTTAAAAACAAGATTTTCTTTTTCTTCTTTTTTTTTCAAAATTTCGGCAGAGTTTCAGTATATTTTTGGACATTGGTTTTTTCAAAAACAGGCAATTATCTCTCTTAGTCCTCACGCTGACTCTTCTTTTTCCCAACTTTTCTCCTATTATTCATAAGCCGGTCAACATGCAAATCCGAAGCAAATAAATGCACATGTAGCAAGTAGGATGCATCAGGATGGTCTTTTCATTTCGGGTATACCTGTCCTAGACAGACCCAACCCCTGTGTTGAGTCTCCCAGGTCAAATGCACGTGATGCAAACAAACGTTCCTAGTAGGGATCCGGCATGAGGTTTTTTTATACTAGGTTTAAAACCTAGGTGTATTGTTCTAGACCTGGCTTACCCGAGTGGATAGCTCGAGCCGGGGGGGGGGGCAGCGTACCGGGAATACAGAAGCTTCGCCGGCTTTGCAACTTGTCCGAACCTCGTTCTAAAATTGGGATAAGACTCTTAATAGAAGAGAAGTTACACGAAGTGCAAACTTACCAAATGATTTAGAAGACTCAGAGAGAGGAGGGTTTCGGAGCAATTTAAATACAGTCCAAACAATATCAAAGCGATAAAAAGCAAAAATTAGCACATTAGGCTCAAACATGTAAAAAATCAGATAAAATCCCAAATCAAGGAAAAACTCCCGAAGGTATATATAGGGAGTTTTTCCAATTTAAGTGACATTATTCGAAATGGGATTATTTATTCATTTTTTGTTCAGAGTCGCCACTTGGGATGGTTTGTTTTCTGGTGTCCCAAGTCACCCGTTTATTTTAAAATCCCAAATCAAGGAAAATTTGACTTTCCTTTTGAAGTCTGCGAACCAAAAATTCTGAATAAGGAATTCTGTTAACCCAAGGGAAGGTATTAGGCACCATCGGATTCAGTGGTTCTAGCACGGTCGCTTAAACTATCATAATTGGCCTATTATTTGATTTCAATACATGTTTTAGCCTATGGTACATTTTTAACTTATTAACCGCTTTTTAAATTATTTTTAAGAAGATTCAACGTTATCTAAAATACGTCTTGAACCACGTCACATGAAATGCACCCGCGGTCCACGACACATTTTATTTAGCGTTGTTGAGATTTGGATTTGGGTCACATGAAATGCACACCCGAGTTTATGAAAGTAATTTTTAAAATAGCGCGCCTAAAGCAACTACGCACTTTCAAGTTTGCGAGGGCCATGGAAAATTTTACTAAATGGCACGCCTCGATTTCTAAGGATCAAAATGAATTAAATGAGGGCCATGCATTTGAGATTTTATTTGGCACGGCTCATATCGACTGATCTATTAAAAGATTTCTAAATTTAGTTTTGAGGGCCATAAAATATTGGTTTGGCTAATATGGCACACCTCGAACTATTCTCAAGTGGCTAATTAATAAAGGAAAGCTTTAAGGGATTCTGATTTTTTACACTAAAAGTTCGAACTTATTTAACAAACTAATAAACCTTGTTCAAATACTCAATTACTTAAGGAAATCGTCCCAGACAATCAGCAACTTGAACAGGGCACTGGATTTGATGAAAAATAAAATAGGCTCGAACAACAAAAGACAAGCAATCCAATGAGCAAATGCTTTCAAGCTTGGGCCCAAAAATGAGCCCAATTCTAGATAGAAGAAAGGGCGTCCGTGACACAGCACATACATCTGAAATTGGCCTTTCATCAGTTGAGCCAACATTAGGCCCAATCTTCAAAACCAAACACTTGTGCAAATTCAATTAAATGCCGACCAACTAAAACCATGCAAACACGAAATTAAACTGACATTTACTTCTGAGTTTTACTATGGAAACCCCAACCAACTAATTAACCATTCTGCATTTTTTATCATTCACACTTAAACATGCTCACAAGTAAATCAAGATCAAATCAACGCATAGCTCAATTCTTAAAGTATTCTGGATCATTTCCCGCCCTTTAAACATGATTTCATACCCACTAAATTCAAGAACACATTCAGCTACCCAATTACATGAACATAGCACCATCCAAACACAACTAACATGCTACAACAGCTTAAATGAAATACATAGCAGAAAAGATCCAATGCAGTCCACATTACAGGATTTAACATGATTGAATATAAGGTCTATCTACTAATTCAACTAAACAAATTGTTCCCCAAGTTTTCATGAAAGTCCCAATTTAGATACAATAGTAAGAGCTCACTTATCCAAAACAGAACTCAATTAGACGATATAACACATCAGGTTATAAAAAAAATCAAAAGAAATACGACTGAGTCAACAAAATAAAATTAATGCTATGCTTTAAACTTCTGCTTTTCATTTCATCCTTCAAGTCAAACTTCACAAACAATAGAGGTTCAGGAGCATGTACCTGAATATAGCAAAAAATAGAACCAAAAACTCAGTTTTGAAGTCAGGAAGAAACAAACTGCAGCAGTAGATCAACAATGAGAAGCATCAACAGAGATCAGCTCCAACCCAGCAATGGAACAGTAAACCAAACAGCAAAAGACTCAAACCAAAACTTTTACAGATCCAAAATTCAATCCATTTCAACCCAAGTGTAAGACCTTATCATTTTCAGTAATTTTAACTAAGTAATGAAGATCAGAACCCAAAGACCAAGCAAATTTTGAGCAGTTTTCAACAAGGAATTGCAGGGAATTCAGGGATATTTTCAGAGTTTCAGCCGTTTCAATTTTTTAGATTTTTTTTAATCTCCCATTCTGACTTGAGCTTGAAGAAAAGGTGCCTTTATAGGCAAGGTTTTAGGGCTGCAGAAATAAGTTAAGTTTTGCACCTAAGACCTTTTGCAATTTTGGTTTTTGCTCAAGTACCCTCACTTAAAAAATCAAATTTTCAGTTAACTCCCAATGACACCTTCCTAGCAGCTTCCTAATTCAGTTACTCAGATTCCCCCAACCTAGAGTTCCTAAATTACCCCTTTAAGCCCTGTTAATTACCCCAGATATCTCATGGGTCAAATTGACCCAATAATTAAACCAGACCTCGGCTCAAAAATCAATTCGAATCCTTTCTTCTTTGGGCTTTCTGATTTTCAGATACCAAATCAACATTGAAAGCTCAAAACTCTCGAATGCTCAATTACAGAGCCTTAAAGACTCGAAAAATTTGGGGCCAAACAGAAGCAAAAGATCAAATACAACCAAACTTAGAACCAGAAAACAAATATCTAATTAAACAAAATCTAAGACTAACATGCAAATACGGATGGTTTGAAGAGATGAAAAAATGAAAAATAAAAATCAGAAAAATAAAAGAAAGAGTAGAAGAAGATGAGAAGAGAACAAAAAATAAAAATTAAATATCAAAAGGTAAAGAAAAGAAAAATACCTAAAGAATCTCGGACCAGTAAGAAATGGAGACTGAGTCTTCAAAATCTTCCAATTTTCGGCCCAATTCGATATTAATCGTGTGTTCTTATCAAGAACACACGAATAAAGTCAAAATAGGCCTAAATCTTCAACGAAATTTTGATTTGGAAGTTTTTGGGATTTTACGGTTCCACTTTCGATCTAAGATTCGAGAAGCTACAGAGGGATTCGAGGGAAAATAATTGGAGAATGGGGAGGAGGGAACCATGCGGATTCCGTGGTGTTATTTGGGACTGATATGACACGGCGGCACCGGCTTGGGGTGGTGGGAAATTGAGGCGGCGCTAGGGTTTTGGGGCTGTAGTCTCTGAGAATGGGGAGATGAGAGAGACGAGTTCGAGACGGGGGTAGGAGACGTTCAAACACTTAAATATCAGACCAGACCCCAGTTCCGGGCCGTTAGATCAAAAGAGATCAACGGTCCTGATCAAAAGCTATTAAAAACGTGGTCGTTTGGATTATGAGTGGGGAAGACCGGTTTTGGAACGGGTTTGGGCCAGGGTCAGTCGGGTATTTGAGGGATTTGATTTGGGCTTGAGGAACTTCAAGATTTGGCCCCAAAAATCTGAATTCTCCAATTCTTTTCCTTTTCTTTTACAATTTTCTTTTTTAATTCCTTTTTCTTTTGAAAACAAAAACAAAAATAGAATACAACCTAACTTAATTCCTAAACCAAATTATCCTACCAAATTAAATTACTTAACTCTAATAATTACCGCAACTAATTTAATGCCAAATTAATGGAAAACTACCAAAATTCCAAACTAAAATCGAAGATGCAAAAATAAGTTATTTTTTGGTGATTTTTCCATTTTTTGTAAAACACACTAATTTACTAATTAATCTAGAAAATGTAAAATTAAATCCTAAATGCAAATGCAACATATTTTTTGTATTTTTGTGAATTAAATAAAATTAACACGCACACAAAAATGCAAACAAACAGAAAAATTCTACAATAATTCTTAAATAACAAATAATTAAAAGAAAAAATCTAATTTTGGGAATTCTGTAGGAGTAATTCATGTGAGGCAAAAATCACGTGCTCACGGCTACATAAGCATAAAATGATACATGGGAAGCAGTTAATAGGGGATTGGGGCTATTATTCTCAAAACCACCGGCGGGTCGTTATATCCTCCCCCTCTTAAAACAACTGTTCGTCCTCGAACGAGCATAGAGACACACCCGAAGTGGTGAAAAGATGAGGATAACGACTGCGGATATCATGCTCGGTCTCCCAAGTCGCCTCCTTGACCGTCTGACCCCTACACTAAACCTTTACTGAAGCAATGTTCTTTGACCTCAACTTTCGAACCTGCCTGTCCAAAATAGCCACTGGCTCCTTAACATAAGACAATTCCTTGTCCAACTGATCCAACACATGAGACAGATCGCCGTGATACTTCCGTAGCATAGAAACATGGAATACTGGATGAACTCCTGCTAGGCTGGGAGGCAAGGAAAGTTCATAAGCAACCTCCCCAACTCGCCGCAACACCTTGAATGGGCCGATAAACCTTGGACTCAGTTTGTCCTTCTTCCCGAACCTCATAACACCCTTTATGGGCGAAACCCGGAGAAAGACCCGCTCCCTAACCATGAATGCAACATCACGAACCTTCAGATTCGCATGACTCTTCTGTCTGGACTGGGCTGTGCGAAGTTGATCCTAAATCACCTTAACCTTCTCCAGAGCATCCTGAACCAAGTTTGTACCCAATAGCCTAGCCTCGCCCGGCTCGAACCAACCCACTGGAGACCGACACCGTTTACCATACAAAGCCTTATACTATGCCATTTGAATGCTTGACTGATAACTTTTGTTGTAGGCAAACTCCGCAAGTGGCAAGAACTGATCCCAAGAACCCCAAACTCCATCACACAAGCACGGAGCATATCCTCTAGTATCTGAATATCGCGCTCGGACCGTCCATCAGTCTGAGGGTGAAATGACGTGCTCAACTCAACTCGAGTACCTAACTCATGTTGTACGGCCCTCCAGAACCGCGATATAAATAGCGTACCCCGGTCATAGATGATAGATACCGACACACCATGAAGCCTGACAATCTCGCGATATAAACTCGATCCAGCTGCTCGGAAGAATAAGTAGTCATCACTGGAATGAAATGAGCCGACTTGGTCAACTTATCCACAATCACCCAAACTGGATCACACTTCCGCTGAGTCCGTGGAAGCCCAACACTGAAATCTATAATGATCTGCTCCTATTTCTACTTCGGAATATCTAGCTTCTAAAGCAATCCACCTGGCCGTTGATGCTCATACTTCACCTACTGGCTATTTAGGCGCCGAGCTACATACTCTACTATGTCTTTCTTCATTCTCCTCCATTAATAATGCTGCCTTAATCCTGATACATCTTCGCGGCACCCGGATGAATGGAGTACCGCAAACTCTAAGCCTCATGGAGAATCAAATCACGCAACCCATCTACATTGGGCACACATAACCTGCCCGCATCCTCAATGTACCATCATCTCCAATAGTGACCTCCTTGGCATCACCGTGTTGAACCGTGTCCTTAAGGACAAGCAGATGTGGGTCATATTGACGCTCCCTGATACGATCATAAAGAGAAGACTAAAAGACCACACAAGCAAAAACTCGACTCGGCTAAGAAATATCCAATCTAACAAACTGGTTGGCCAAGGACTGGACATCCAATGCCAATGGCCTCTCTGTTGCCGGTAAGGGTGTTAAACAGGTGAGCCGGGCCGGTCCGGGTTGGGAAAAAATGAAACCGGTCGGGTTCCAATCCGGGACGGTTACGGGTTAGGTTTTACCAGGCTTAACGGGTCCGGTTCCATTCGGGTAAAAAATGAACCGTAAGGGTTACGGGTCCAAGGGGCCGGGCCGGGCCGGGTTAGTGTTTTTTTTGTATTTTGTATGACTATTGTAATTTATATTAATATAAAGTAAAAATATAAAGAATACAATAAAGATGGGGAAAAAATTGCACTTATAAATTGCAAGTGCTACATTTATTTCAAAATTCAAACTTACAAATTGAAAGGTTTACATTTAACAACAAGTAAATTAACGGAAAAAAAAAATTCAAAGGTTTTGCATTGCCTTAGTAGTTCTTCATAATCAATATGAACTGACTGGCCTTCTTCTAGAGTGTTAAATTCAGATGGGTTACCATGTGTTAATATATCTCCAAGTTCCTCGTCTTCTGGGCTATCAACATCTTCACGTCCTTGATTTCTTCGTTCCGATCAAATCCAATCTCTGAAACATACTAAAAGTTCCATAAGCATTGCTTCCCAATGAGTGATGGGTGTCTCCAAGTTGTTGTCTTGCTTGGCTAAATGCACTCTTTGATGCAACAGTTGAAGTTGGCACATTCAGCACGTCCCCAGCCATAGCGGAAAGAATAGGAAATTGCTTTCCATTCACATGCCACCATCCCAACAGTGAAAATTCCTTTGTGCGAGGCTATTTTTGCTTTTGCAAGTAGAATTGAAGTTCATCAATGTTCTTGCTACTGGTTTGAGTGTTAGAAAATGTAGAAAAATATTAAAACTATCAAGGCCTTCATCTTCATCCATAGTAGTAGAAGTGGTACAATGCATAGTGGGATTAACATTGCCAACATTAAGAGCAACATCATCAAATATATTTGCATAATAATTATATAATTATTATAAAGAATCATTTAGCTTGTTCATACAAACATATATATTTGGGGTTTCAGTTGGTCCAATCTCCATATAAGTATATAAAGTATTGATTAATTGGTGACAGTTAGACATCTTAATCGAAGGATTTAAAACAGCACCAATTAAGTAAATCGGAGGAATTGGAAAGAAATATTTTTTGAATTTTGCTTGCATTTTTTCAACAACATCCTTATATTTTTCTTTCTTTTTAAATTCAGAGAGTAGAAGAGAAATTTCACCTATATGTACTAAAGTCATAGTAACAGTAGGGTAATATGCTCCAGAAAACTCAACAGTAGCTGTATAAAATTTATGTAAATATTTAACAACATCATTAGTGGCCTCCCAAGTAGTAGTTGTTAACATACAGTTTGGATCAGTACAATGCGTATTAGCAACTTCAGTTATTGGGAATCTATATTTGTAGCAACATTTTAAAAATATATATGTCTAATTCCATCTAGAAACAATTTCGTCTGGCATGAATCTGGGCTTAAGGTTATGCTCGGTACACTTATTCTTAAATTCCCTAATTCTAGATTATCTATTATTTCCTTGAATAACACCAACTGCTCTTCTAACATGAGTAATCTCAGTTGAAAATAAATCAAGGACACTTTTAACAATTAAATTATAAACATGACATTCACACGTAACATGAAATTTTTCATCAAGTGGTGGTTGCAAATGCAGTTTTAATATTGAAATTGCGGCATTATTGTTAGAAGCATTATGAAAAGACATACACAATACTTTTTTCTTAAGATTATAAAATTCAACAACTTCGCAAATAGTAGTACTTATAAATACAACTGTATGACTCTGATCTTCATCAAATTTAAAAGCGATAACACGTTTTTGCATACAATAATTATCATCTATCCAATAACATGTAATTATCAAATAATCATTTCCATTAACAGTATTGCTAGTATCAGAAGTTAGAGAAACTCTACAAGGAAGGTGGCTAAACAAATAACATATGTATGTTTGATATTGTCCATGAAGTCTAAAGATATCAGATCTACAAATACTTCTAGGGATACATTTAAATAAAGGATTATAAATCCTTTGAATATACATAATAAGATATGATGAAGAAGCAAAAGAAAAAAGCAGACAACCCAAAGTAATCATTTTTGCTAACTCCTCACGATCCTTCATTTTATCATATTTCATAAGTCCTCCAGTCATAGGGTTTAGAGTTGCTTGATTTCCATCTCCATCAGAGCCCCATTCTATAGGATGCTCAATTCTCATATGTCTAATAAGTGTCCCAGTACCCCCTAATTGTCCTCCAGTCATATGTTTAAAATCACCATTACAAAGTGTGCATTTAACTCTATCAGTACCTACTATTTTGTCAAAAAAATTTCAAACCTTACTTCTTTTTCTCCGATTAGTAGTCGGGGCCACATGTGGTCTACTACTAGAACCACGACCACCACCCCTGCTACCAACTCCAACACTACTAGGTGTAAGTGGTGTCTCATCTTCAATTTCTAATTCATTATCTTCTATACCTAAATCTTCCTGTAATTGTTCATAATCTATATTATTATCAGGTAATATTTCAGAAATATGTGTAGAGTCATTTAAATTACTACCAGATGCTGAAGTAGTATCTCTTTTTCTATTTCACCGATTAGTACCCTTATTACAAACTCTTTTTGCAGCATTAAACATATTGTGAAAATTTAACTACTAGCAAAAATTAAATATGCAAATAAAATAGTAAATAAGAGAAAGAGTTGGAGGGAGTGTACCGAATTTGGCAATAAATTGAACAATTGATTTCGCAACTACAATGTTACAACGAAGAAACGTCAATTGTTCAAACTCAAACTTCAAACTTCAAATAACAAAATAATACGATAAATTAAAATCCAAAAAAATGAGAGCCAAATACTTGATTGCACTTTAGGTGAAGAATGAGAGAATGATAATTGAGAATATGAGTTTGAGAAATGAGAGATGAGTGAAGAAATGAAGAAGAGGGGGGTGTATTTATAGTTTTCCAAAGGGCAAAATTAGTAATTAGAAAAAGTGTTAATTTAAAAAAAAATGACCCAAAAAAGGGCTATTTGTGTAAAACAGCCATTGGGCAACGACCCGTTAGCCCAGCTGACTGTTGCCAACGGTCAGAAACATTTAATTTTTTTTTTTTTGAAAGAGCCGTTTCTACAGTGATTTAAGTTGGCCGGGTTTGACCGGTCCGGTTAACCGGTTGAACCAATATGAACGGACCAACCCCCTTACCCCAGTAACCCAGCCCACTCGGTCCCCTTTGTACCGATCTGGGCCGGTCCGGGTTTCAACCGGTTTGGGCCGATCCGGAAACGGGTTGACCCGGCCTGTTAGACACCATTAGCTGCTGGTAGATATGGTAAGCTCCCCAAACTCTTCGCCCCGCGATTCAAATGCATCGGCCACCACATTAGCCTTCCTGGGATGGTATATAATAGTGATATCATAATCCTTAAGCGGCTCTAACCACCTCCGCTGACGCAAGTTAAGATTCTTCTGATTGAACAGATGCTGCAAACTCCGGTGATCAGTGCAGATCTCACAAGGGACACCGTATAAATAGTGCCGCCAAATCTTAAAGTCAAGAACAATAGATGCTAACTCAAGGTCGTGGACAAGATAGTTCTTTTCATGCACCTTCAGTTGTCTAGATGCGTAGGCAATCACCCTACTGTCTTGCATCAACACCGTGCCAAGACCAATCCGCGACGCAACATAATATACAGTATAGGACCCAAAAATGTAGGTAATACCAATATTGGGGCCGTATTCAAAGCACTCTTGAGCTATTGAAAGCTCTCCTCACACTCCTCTGTCCACCTGAACGGAGCACCCTTCTGGATCAGCCTGGTCATAGGTGCTGTAGTAGATGAGAAACCCTCTACAAAACGATGGTAGTAACTCGCCAAACTAAGAAAACTCTTGATCTCCATAGCTGAGGACGGTCTAGGCCAACTCTAGATCTCCGTAGCTGAGGACGGTCTAGGCCAACTCTGCACTACTTCAACCTTCTTCGGATCCATCTTGATCCCCTCACTCGACATTTCGTATCCTAAAAATGCCACTGAATTTAGCCAGAACTCACACTTTGAGAATTTTGCATATAACTTCTTTTCTCTCAAGGTCTGAAGCACAATCCTCAGGTGCTGCTCATGATCCTCCCGACTCTGGGAGTACACTAAAATGTCGTCAATAAATACAATGACGAATGAGTCAAGATAGGGCCGGAATACACTGTGCATCAAATGCATGAATGTTGTTGGGGCGTTGGTCAGCCCAAATAACATCACAAGGAACTCGTAGTGACCATACCAAGTCCTGAAAGCAGTCTTCAGGATATCTAACTCCCGAATCTTCAACTGATGATAGCCTGAACGTAAGTCAATCTTGGAAAACACTCTATCAACCTGTAACTGATCAAATAGGTCATCAATACGAGGCAATGGATACTTGTTCTTCATTGTAACTTTGTTCAACTGGTGATAATCAATGCACATACGCATAGAACCATCCTTCTTCTTCGCAAACAAGACTGGGGCACCCCAAGGTGATACACTGGGCCGAATGAAGCCCTTATTAAGCAATTCCTGTAAGCGTTCCTTCAACTCAGGAGGAGCCATACAATATGGAGGAATAGACATGGGCTGAGTGCCCGACAACAAATCAATACCAAAGTCGATACCCTATCAGGCGGCATGCCCAGAAGATCAGCTAGAAATACATCTGGATAATCCCTCACTACCGGAACTGACTCAACGGAAGGAGTATCAATACCGACATCTCTCACATAAGCTAGACACGCATCACGCCCCTTCTCTATCATTCGTCGAGCCTTAAGAAATGAAATAACTCTGCTAGGAGTAAACTCTAAGGTACCTCTCCACTCTAAACGCAGTAATCCTGGCATAGCTAGCGTCACAGTCTTGGCGTGACAATCAAGAATAGCATAATGGGGCGACAACCAATCCATGCCCAAAATGATATCAAAGTCGACCATACTTAGCAATAATAAATTAGCTCTAGTCTCAAAACCACTAAGAACAACCAAACACGACCAATATACACGGTCAACAATAATAGAATTTCCCACAGATGTAGCCACATAAACAGGAGACACAAAATATCATGGGATACACCCAAATACGGAGCAAAATAAGATGACACATAGGAATAAGTGGAGCCTGGATCAAATAAGAGTGACACATCTCTATGACAGATCGGAACAATACCTGTAATGACAGAGTCGGATGCAACTGCCTCCGTACAAGCATGAAGAGTATAATATCTGGCTTGGCCTCCCCCTCTAGGGCGACCTCTACCTGCTCGACCTCCATCTCGAGCTAGCTGAGCAGGTGGTCTGGGAGTCGGTGCTGTAATTATAGCCTGGGGACCCGGTGGAGCACACGGTTCCTGAGTAGTCTATGGAGGTGCACTCCTCCTAAGTATGGGGCAATCCCTTACCATATAGCGAGTGTCGCCGCACTCAAAACAAGCTCTCGGAGGGCGTGACTGTTGTGGCTGGCTGGACTGACCGCTGAAAGCACCCCGTGTAGGAGGTGCACTAGACAATGGCAGTGCATAATAAGGATCCTAGGACCTAGGAGTGGTCGGAATACCACTGGCATCTGGAAGTGCTGAATGAATAGGGCGAATCACATAGCCCTTACATGACGAGATGCCACTAGGCACGAGTACCACTATAAGTACCAGACTCTCGAGACCTCGTGGCCTCTCTCTCTTCTCTCTCCCGAATCAGCATACCCTCCAATCTCCTAGCAATCCCCACTACTTGTTGGTATGCGATATCCATCTCCAATTTTCGGGCCATGCTAAATCTGATACTGGGGTTGAGCCCCTCGATAAATTGATGGACCCTCTCTCGAACTGTAGCAACCAAGGCCGGTGCATGCCTAGCCAAATCATTGAAGCGAACTGCATATTCTGACACAGTCATTAAACCCTGGCGCAAATGCTCAAACTCTGCGCGACATGCATCTCTGAGACTCTGGGGAACATACTCCCTCAAGTACATATCCAAGAACTGATTCCAAGTGAGTAATTCTCCCTCAGCCGGACTACCCAACTCATAAGCACGTCACCACTGGTAGGCAGCTCCTCTAAGCTGGAACGTAGTGAAAGAAACCCCACTCGACACTATTACACCCATAGTACGGAGGATACTAGTGGCACTCCTCAAGAAAACCCAGGGCATCCTCTGAGACAAGCCATTGAAAGTAGGAGGGTGGTACTTTCTTTTACCTCTCGAGCCTGAGCTGCTCCTCATCCGAAACTGCTGCCCTACCCTCGGGCCGAACTGGGGATACCGGCAGCACTGGTATGACCTTTGGAACCTGGTCGACCTGAACCCGCTGCTCTGGGGTGTGGGCGAGAGGAGTATGTGCTCCTCCCCTGGCCTGAGATGTGGCAGGAGCAAGTGAGATCAACCCTACCTGAGCCAAAGTGCCAAACATGCTCAGAAACTGTGCAAAGGTCTCCTAAAGAGCTGGTGCAGTAACAAGCGTCTCGGGTGCATGTGCTCTGACTGGAGCTACTGGTGGCTCCTCTGTAGCAGCTCGTGCAGGTACCCTGGCTGCACCACATGGACGTCTTCGGCCTCTGACCCGGCCCCGATCTTTCGCGGCTCTAGCAGGGGTGCGGGTGCCTGGTTATTTGATACGGTTGTACGTGTCCTCACCATCTCTAAGAGAATAGAAGACAGAAGTTTAGAATTCCGCAGTCAACAATTTTGCACGACAAGGAATCAAAAGAAGTGAAATTTTCCTAATAGTTCTATAGCCTCCCGAAGATAAGTATAGACGTCTCCGTACTGATCCGAGAGACTCTACTAAACCTGCTTGTGACTAATAACACCTATGAACCTATAGCTCTGATACCAACTTGTCACGACCCAAATCTCCCCCCGTAAGATATCGTGACAGCACGTAGTCTCTACGACTAGGTGAGCCTAACAATTGCGGAATAAACTGAAATAATAACAACATTTAACAACGAAACTCTAGCAGATAACTATATAGCTAAAAATGTCGCTCGATATGTACAAGTAAAACCAGCAATTTTGAGTATAAACAACTCCCAAAAACCCAGTAGTCACAAGTCACAAGCTCTAAGGATAAACTCTAACTATCTCTATACATCAGTGTTTAGGAAAATAAGAAGAAACAACATAAGGGATAGTGGGGGACTCTGAGATCTGCGGACGCTGGCAAATATACCTTTAAGTCTCCGAAAGTCGCATCAAATACTCTCGACTAATAGCGGGCTGGTAGGAGGTACCTGGGTCTGCACACAAAACATGTGCAGAAGAGTAGCATGAGTACAACACAACATTACCCAGTAAGTGCCAAGCCTAACCTTGGTAGAGTATTGACGAGGTCAAGCCAAAGCCCTACTGGTATATAATAAATAAGGTAGAAGGTATAGCAATATAATGAAAGACTGAGATTTTAACAAAGAGAAATACATAAATAAAACAACACAACACATAGGGATAAACAATAGGGGCGCTCCCAAGATACTGTCTCGTAGTCCCAAAAGTAAATATGCACGAGGATCTCCCGAGGTACTGCCCCGTAGTCACAAAAGTAAATACATAGCTCGTAATCGATGGAAACAACAATTACAGCAATAAATTCTACAGTTTAAGACTAAATACAAGTCAAGGAAAAAGAAGAAAATCAACTAAGCGTGCTATACAGATTTCAAATAAGCAATTAAGACACGTAGACACGCGATAATAGGCTAAACGGGATAACTACACATGCTGGTATAACTCATTTAAGATGTAACACGTTATTGCTCAGTAAAAATCGGAATTTACAACAATTAGCCCGTGTACGCACTCGTCACCTCGCGTACACGACACTCGTATATCATAAAAGTATCACAACAGTACCAAATCCTAAGGGGATTTCCCCACACAAGGTTAGGCAAGCCACTTACCTCGAACCAAGCTCAATCAATCAGTAAGAATGCTTTTTCCACGACTTTCCGACTTCGAATGGGCCAAATCCAGCCAAAATCAATTACATACCATAAATATAACTATAAAAAACCAATCTAATTAATGAAATCAAGGTTTTAGCAAGAAATTAGAAAATCGCCCCAAAAAGTCGACCCGGGCTCACGTCTCAGAATCGGGTAAAAGTCATAAAATACGAACACCCATTAAACCACGAGTTCACTAGTACCAAAATTACTCAAATTCGATACAAAAATCTCAATCAAAACCCAAAAATTTAGTTGAAGAACTTTTTTACTTTTTCCCCAAATTTCTCAACCCAAATCTTAAATTAGAAGATGAAATTGACGATAGATTAATGGAATATAACCAAAAGCGAGTCAAGAATCATTACCCAATCGTTGACTCTGAAAATCCCTCAAAATCTCACCTAAATCCGAGCTTTCTATCTCAAGTTATGAAGAAAATGGCAAACCCTCGATTTTGAAATGTTTATAGTCTGCCCAGATGTTCACACTACGTGATCGCGGAAGTTCCCTTGCGATCGCGTAGAACAAAATTTCAACAGCTTAAAAACATACTATACGAACATGGATATCTTGTCGCGAACGTGGAGGGAACCTCACTCAGAGCAACGCGATCGCGTGCACCACTACGCGACCGCATAGAATAAAGCACCACTGCCCAGTCCCTCCATTTCCTCACTGCAAATGCGGCACATGCCATGCGTCCGCAATTCATTGGGCCAGCAAGCTTCGCGATCGCGGATGAACACTTGTGATCGCATTGAACAAAAAGTGACTACCAAAACTCAAGGCTTTGCGATCGCGTCCCCTCTTACGTGATCGCATAAGAGGAAACTAGCAACTGAAACATCAGAAATTTCTGCAATTTCAACAAGTCCAATCCTAGTTCGTTAACCACCCGGAATCCACCCGAGGCCCCCGGGACTTCAACCAAACCTACCAACAAGTACTAAAAAAAATGTTGAGCCCTCAAATCACATCAAACAACAACAAAAACACGAATCACACTCCAATTCAAAACGAACTTTGAAACTTCAAACTTCTACAACCGATGTCGAAACCTATCAAGACACGTCCTATTGACCTCAAATTTTGCACACAAGTCATATTTGACATTCCGAACCTACTCTAACTTGTGGAATAGGAATCCGACCTCAATATCAAAAAGCCCACTCTCGGTCAAACTTTCCAAAAATTCAACTTTCGCCATTTCAAGCATAATTTAGCTACGGACCTCCAAATCACAATCCGGATGCGCTCCTCAGTCCAAAATTACCCAACGGAGCTAAGTAACTGACGAAACTCCATTCCGGAGTCGTCTTCACACAGTTCCAACTACAATCAACTTCCTAGAACTCAAGCTTCCACTTTAGGGACTAAGTGTCCCATTTCACTCCAAAACCAAAAACAAAACCTCCTGGCAAGCTACATAAGCAAAAATGATACAACGGAAGCAGTAATAGGGGTTCGGGGCTATTATTCTCAAAACGACTGGCGGGTCGTTACATCTGAATTGCCAAATACCTATTTTACCCTCTAAATTATAAACATTTATCTTCTTTTTATTTTATTTTATTTTTTAATATTATGATTTTCCCTTTTTTAATTTATATTACGGACTTACCTATAGAATAAATAAATTTTATTTATAAATTAAAAAATAGAAGTATTAAGGCATATATAATGCTGGAATAACAAAATAATGAGCATGGTAAAAAAATTAGTTAGATAATTGTTCGTAATAATAATGTAGTATTAAAAATAAAAATTCAAAAATTTAATTACACAATTCAGAATGAAAGAAAATAAAGGTTGTAAAATATATGTATTCCATGCACGTAATATAAATTTTTTAAGTATAATGTATAATACTTATAATTTTCAAGAATATATAATGTATATTATAAAAATACCTTTATTTAAATAAATATTTTATATTATGTGCATGGAATATATATTTTACAATCTTTCTTTTCTTTCATTCTGAATTGTGTAAATAAATTTTTGAATTTTTATTTTTAATATTAAAATTATTATTACGAACAAATTATTCTAATTTTTTTACCATACTCATTATTTTGTTATTCCAGCATTATATATGCTTAAATACTTTTTACTTTTTTAATTTATAAATAAAATTTATTTAATCTATAGGTAAGTACATAATATAAATTAAAAAGCAAAAATTCATAATATTAAAAAGTTTTTAAAAAATAAAAAGAAGATAAATGTTTATAATTTAGAGGTTGAACTAGGTATTTTGCAATCCAAAATTTGGAAAATCTAGTGAGTGACCTTAGGCATAGTCTAGTGACTTTGTTGTTACAAACGAAAGAAAAGTAGCATTAGGAGATAATTTGGGATAGTTGAGTGAGCATTTGAGTAATGGACTCCTACCATTTTCAAATAATTACATCCGGATAAAAATATGAGAAAATCTCACTTTATACCCATTAATTCCAAACTATTTACCCTTTAATACCCAGGCCCAAACTATTTACTACTCTTACCCATGAAGCCCAAACTATTTACCCAGCATTCTTGACAACATGTATCGTATTCTTGACAACATGGCCTCTTTGTTATTATTGTTCTTGATTTTTTTTTTTATAGGAAAAAGAATTCAATCATAGCTGTATATTTCAAGTATAAAGTGCTAAAGATTATGATTCAATTCCAACTCTTGTCAATTTATTTCTGTTGGCAATTTGAAATTAAAAATATTTGAATCGAAGCGTTTTGGTAAGGGTAAAGATTTTGACCTTCTTATTACCGACGCTCAAACTAACGAAGATTATGTGGATCAATTCTGCTCGACTAACGAAAATGGCTAGTTTAAATTCTGCTCTACTTTTTCTTGATTGTTTTTTCCCTAGCTCTTCCTTTTGCCTTGGCCCTTGAATTTAAAATTTTTATTTTGAAGATTTCTTGTTTGATTCAAAGTGGGTGTTGTTAAATATTGCTTATAGTACCTTCTGGAAGTTCATACTGAAATTTGATAGCATTTGGAGCTGATTTGAGGTGATTGAGATCGAAATTTTTAGTTGAAAATCGAAGAAGAACACAGCTACAGTATACCGCTACGGTATACAATATGCTGTAGGAGTATATAGCTATACTGCAACAGTAACCATTATAGTTTACAATATACTGCAACGGTATATTGTAATAATCGAAGAATAACACAGTTACCTAACAGTATACTGCTACAGTATACCATATACTATAGGAGTATATAGTTATACTGCAACAGTATACTATTATAGTATACAATATATTATTATAGTATAGTGTAATAATATGCAATATAGTGTAACAATATGCTGTAATAGTATACAATATACTATAATAGTATTTACACGTAAATTCACTTGCCTTTTCCCTTTTAATTTGCTTTAAGCTTTTACCCAGCGCGAGGGGCAAATTGAAAATACAATAAAATAAAATATTATAGTATGATATATAATGTAACGGTATACTCTCACAATTAGATCCTTTTAGAATTTTTTTTGAAATTTTTACTGACAGCTGATATTATTTCAGTTTAATAATTGAATTAAATTTTTTTTAATTCTTTGCGTACAATTGTATACCCTGTTGGTATAGCTATATACTATACTGGTATCATATGTTAGTTAATATTTTTTGATTGTATTAGTTATATTTAATTGGTACACAATTTAATTTTTCTTTAGTAATAGTATAAAAAAATAATAATAAAAAATAGTGAAAATAGTAAATAAAATTAGATTGTGAAAAGAAAAAGAATATAAAAAAAGAAGTTAAATGAAATTAGAAAAGGAAAAAAGAAAAAAATAAGAAGAAACCGAGAAAAAAGGAAAGGAGAAGAGAAAAAAAAGGAAAAAAGAAAAAGAAGAAGCATAGAAATAAAAAAAAATGGAGAATAAAAAAAATTCCCCACAAAAACTACTATGGGTAGGAATGTAATTAGTTTATCTATTATCTATTACTATATTGAAAGCACGGAAGCCTTTAGCGAAATGTCGTTCGTCCTTTTTACCCTTTTAAAATAGAGTTCACATTGGACAAAATAGTCATTTAGTAATTTATCCTATATTTGAAAATAGTCATTTAATTATTTTCCTAATATTTAGGATTTGACTTTTCAATTCCTTACCATTCTAAAATTCCTACACTTTTCAATTCACATTATGTGTCGACCATTTTATATTAGGTTTAGGAGGGTTTTTTTAACTAAAGAATTTTTACATATTATTTTTTTAAAAATATATTAGGATATTGGATTTCAGATTAGGTGAACGAGCACTTGAACTCCTTTTCAATTTGGGAGTCTTTATTTTTAATAAATTTTTCTTTGTATTTGAACTATATATATTACACGATTTTACTTACATAAATTTGTTCCTTATTTATATTATATAATCTTAATTATAATTCCTTCTAATTGTTTAACTAAATAATATAAGAAAACATGTTGATCTCTGGCACTTTGCTTGACGAGTTATGAATTGCTCCTTAGCAGGTGAATTCATCATTCTTTAGAATAAAATTATAAGCTTTGGTAGTCTTTTCTTGTTTTAGTTTGTTGTTATTTTTGTTTTTGATGCTTTTATATTGCTTTGAAGAACTATTTTCCATTTAAGCCTTTTTTCCCCTTGTTAACCATCCAATTCAATTTCTTTAAGAAAAAAAATTATGTTGGTTAAGATTTGTATGTAATATTCAGTTTTCCTTTCTTATCGAATAGCATATTTCAAATTTTAGGCTAATGTATTTTAGGTATGCTTCTCTACTTCTCTTCCTTTTCTTTTGTGATTATCTATAAAGTATCAAGTTATATGTTATAAATAGTAAATCAACAACAGTAAATTTTAAACTTTATATAATCACTTATCAATTTTTTTGGAGCTTACACTTTTTCCTTTACTTTTAGTTATATAACTTAACATTATTACAAAGTAATAATGTAATTTTGTAAAGTTGTATATATTGCTATGGGTACATGCGCAAAGCACGTACACTAAGACTAGGACTTTGAAATGGCCTTAAAAATAGGTTTCACACTAGACAAAATCGCAATTGTTATAAATAGAATTGTATTTATGGTGAATGTCTATATTTAGAGAGATTCTAGGGTTTATTACTTGGTGGCTAAGTCACTCTTTCCCTATAAATAGAGGGTTCTATTCTATTGTAATTCATCCCAAAATCAATAAGAATCTTCTCTCTCTTTTTTTCTGCAATATTGTTCTTCTACTTTTATTGTTTTATAACACGTTATCAGCACGAGACTCTAACCAATTGAGTAGAAGCTTTGGGATTGAGCATAATGATGGTCAATTATTCCATGAACTTCCTTCATGATTAAATTCTGGATTTAAGGTAAGTATTTTACTTTATTTTTCTCTTTTAAATTCTTGAAATTCTATAATTTGATTTTATATACAAGCAAAGACAACAAAGTTTGATTATAACTCTAATGGAGTTTGTAAGAAATTATAACCACCTGAAGTGGTAAAATTTCTATGTCTTGCCATGATCAAAGTCATGTATGATCGTGAGCAAAAGAAATGAAAACATGTCCCATTGAATTTGCTCCATTCTCATTCCCTTAAGAGAATGTGATAGCAATATGTGATAAGTCTGAAAGAAGACAAAATTATTACCGTGAAGGTATCAATGGATGTGGACATGGCAATAGACGAAATTATAATCGTCATCATTGTGATAATGAGAATAATAAGGATTCTCAAAATAAGCCTTCACTCTGTGAAGTTGATGTTTGTCATCGATTTGACATAAGATTTCGTAAAGCACATACAGATGCTTATGGTCCATTCATGATGTGAATGTGATAACATCTTATTTATGAATACATATTCATTTTTGGAAGAATATGAACGTGCTAGTGGTAGTGAATATACCACACTCACCTCTAGAGGGAGGTTTGAGATGATATAAGAAAATAATGTCATTATTATGGCATGAATGGTCATTGGTCACGTACCTATTGTACGCCAAAATATTTTGGCATTGTGATTGTTAAAAGACAACGATAATGCAAGAAACAGATCTTGCATATAATTTTGACCATAACCATAATGGTATAACTTTCTCTTTAAAAGAGATATTCACCATATGGGTGTTGATGAATATGTGGTACTACAAAATTAATTGAGAACTCTGCAAGAGCCAATTATACTATTTTGGAGAAACACAATTAATTACCAATAAGGTATTGTGTTGTAGTAAGTCTCAAAGAAACTTATTCAGTTTCCAAAGTATACGCGAAAGCGGTTGATTATATTGAGACTATAAATAAAGGAAAGATTTAATATCTTCTATTACTATAACTTGTAGCGGGGTAATATGTATGTGAAAAGCTACCCGCTTTATTCTCCAGTTTGTACTACACAAACAAAAGAATGCCACAATAAAGAGAAGTTTATTGATATAAAAACCCATATCATAATAAACTTGGAGTTTATTGATAATTGCACACGTCATGGTGTAAATCTAAAGTTTATCAATATTGATAATTTATTCAGTTGGCATAATTGGTTTACCCATATCCATTTAAGTATGATGTGCAAAAATAATAGAGAATTCACATGGGTAAATATTAAAGAACTAGAAAGTTCTTTACGAATTCTCTTACATTGCTTGTTCTCATTAATTAATAGACCAACTAAAAGTGGGAATGAATCCCATGAATGCTGGAAATATCAAAGGTGAATATGGGCCCATTCACCTGCCATGTATACCACATAAGATGCATCTATGAGATGGTTACATGTGCGATTATTAATAACCCGCAACATGGTATTTTGCGAGGTAACTTGCTCAATAATTTAATTTCGAGCATAATTTCCATATTTTCCATTCAAGACAGTTTATCTTGATATGTTGGCTTACATCACAGTTGGTTTAGCAAAATGATTTATTAAGTGCCTCTACTTAATAGCTAAACAATTGCTTATGAGAACAAAGTTATCTATATCAGTTTGATATACGTTATATACGAAAGTATATTATTTTCTCCCCTCACAAGTGGTTCAGGGTCAGGAACCAAATAATTCCATCTCATTATGATTGATGTGCGGTGTATATTTTGATTAACAACATAACGCACAAAGATGGGTTCTCAAAGTTGAGGAAACAAGTTAGTTTTTCTAACATGAGGGGGAGACATGATAAATAGTTGAGAAAAAGTTACGTGGAATAAATTATCATTTGTACATTTAGATCCTTGAATAAGATAATATGAACTTGAAGTTCATAAAAGGATAATTCATTTGCAATATATTGCAAAACATGCCAGACGCATTTGTTGGCCCAAAGAAAGTAACTATATTCTCATTGCAAATGCTCCTATTAAGTCCTAGAAGGACAAAATCTATGGTACGCTTGAAGCGTATAGACAAATCGGTTTCAAATAAACTTCTTGATAAAGAAGATGAGCAAATGATCTAAATGATCATAACAAAAGGAGGCAAGTGATCTAGAAGATCACATGACATAACACTTCATAAAATCTCAAGAGAGATTCAGGTACCTGAAAATATGAATGAAGAGATCTCTATGTTATGTCTTTATGAAAAAATGTTAAAACTGATATAAAATCTTTGTCGGCAACATCAATGATAGCGCTAAATATATATATGAGGATCTTAAATCTGAAGAGACAATTCGAATAGAATTGGTTTCATATGAAAGACATATAGTTTTGAACATGTAGTTCAAACACTTGAAAGAGTCAATGATATGTGCAATCAGTTTTCGGTATCTTATTTGTCTAGCATGACATGAAAACTTGATATGCATCTAAAGTCTATTATATGACTTATATGACTTAACTTATATGACAATCCTCGAAGGATTTAAATCGCTTAAAGCATATACAATTTTTGGTCCTGAAGTACCATATCCTAAGTGCAATTTGTGCACAAAGATATCTTGCTATAACTATAAGCATGATAATGTGATAGCGAGTATTTTCAAGGTGCAACATATTCATTGGAGTTAATATGGCGGATTTATTCACCAAATCTTTGCGGATGTCAACCTTCAAGAAGCTAGTGCACAAGATTGGAATGCAAATGCTTAAAGATGTGAATTGATGCTCTCATCAGGGGGAGTTAATACGCGTTGTACTCTTTTTCCCTCACAAGGTTTTGTCCCACTGGGTTTTTCTTGCAAGGTTTTTAACGAGGCAACCAAAAGGCGTATTGTTAGATATGTGTACTCTTTTTCCTTCTCTAGAATTTTTTTCCCACTGGGTTTTATTTAGTTAAGGTTTTAACGAGGCACATTATCTGTTGAATAGACATTCAAGGGGGAGTGTTATAAATAGAATTGTATTTATGGTGAATGTCTATATTTAGAGAGATTCTAGGGTTTATTACTTGGTGGCTAAGTCACTCTTTCCCTATAAATAGAGGGTTCTATTCTATTGTAATTCATCCCAAAATCAATAAGAATCTTCTCTCTCTTTTTCTCTGCAATATTGTTATTCTACTTTTATTGTTTTATAACAGCAATTAAATAATATTTGTAATTTTTAGTACTTTGAAATCAACTAAAATTTTCTTTCCTTATTTAAATTATGTAGGAACTTCTAATATTTAGGAATACAAAATCAAAAAAATTTGTACTTACATAGGTCAATTTCTTAATTAAATTGTTAACGATAGTTCAATTATAGTTAACGGTTAGGACGTTAAAAAAATACAGTTCAATTAGGACGCAATAAATATAATTCAATTGTTTTAGCTAAGACACGTAAAAAAAAAGTGCGTGTAAAATATAGTTTTGATTTAAAAAATAGGGAATTTACGCAAATAGACGGTCAGTTTTATTGTTTACTTTTTCTAACCAATAAATATTATTTGTTATTTTAAAAATTTTGTTTTTATTAACACGAATAACATGCGCAACGCGTGTACACTAAGACTAGTGGATAGAAAAATAAATTGGTAGATAAGGGTAAATAGTTTTGTTTTTATGAGTAAGTGTGTCAAAACCCCTAAAAATATTTTAATACCATAATTTAGCGGCTAAAATACCATTTATAAGAACATCAAGGGTTAATAGAAAAATAACATAGGTCACTTTGTCTCATCATACATAGGGTTAGAAGTTTTTTTTAACACTACCCACGAGCTCTTTCCCCAAAGGTTTTGGGTTTTCTCGTTTTTCTTTTTTCCTTTCCTCTGCCATGAACTGAATTAGATTTCCCGGAAAACCCCATCCAATCAGCAGATAGCATTTTCCTATTATTTAATCTCTTCATTATTTATAAATAATCTAGGAATTCCTCTCGAATTATTTAGGGATTTGGTGAAATAATGGGTAGTGGAGATGGAGAAGATGATCGGACGTTTAGGGTTAATAATTTCACTGCCGAAGGATTCGCGAAGCTTCGGGAACGAGTTAAGGATAAACTCAAGGAGTTCATGGGTGACTACACCGATGATACTCTCGTGGTATGGTTTATTTTTAGGGCTTAGAACAAATAATATTGGATTACGACACATTGTGCTTAAAAATGTTGAAAATTTTGGGCGTGAAGTTGTTGTTATTTTAGTGAAGAGTATTAAAAGTGTAATTTTGTACTGAGTTCTGGATTAATTTCAGCATTTGTTTCACCAGCATTTACTTTTTATTGAGTTGGTGCAAGTTTCTTATGTTGCCGTTGCTGCCATTAACTAATTGGATTGCGTGAAGTATTGAACTGCTCACATAGATTTGATTTTGTAACTTCCTTATTCTGATTTATGGTTTAAATAGCAGTTTACAGAAGATACTGACTGTTTAAAAAAAAAATATATTAACTGTTTATTTTTTCCTGTTATAGACAAACCTTACTTACTGACTTCTATGCAAAAGTTCCAATTTTACCAGATGTTCCCTGGGGGCTTGTATCAAATTTTATGTTCTCTCATACTAACGCCTGCTTTATCTATGAGGTCCTTGCAAGATGGTTGGTGTCATGTAGTGAACACCCATTGCCAGTTTCTATATAAAAGGAGCTTTTAGTTCTTTTCTTGGAACCAGACCACTCTGCTATATTCTGGCTTGGAACTTTAAGTGTTCTTTGTATTAAAGTACAGTATTGATGCAATGTCAACTTGCACAAGAATTGTTATTGGACTGTATTTTACATATCGATTTCTCATGTACTATGTTATTCAAATTTTGTTGTTATTCTGAATTTAGCGGCAACAAATATTGATATATTTCATAGCAATGCAGGTGGAGGATCACATGGTTTGCTCGTTTAGATCCATGTATTTTTCTTTTGCGCATGATGTTTGATCATCCTTACTCTTTGATTTATTATATTGATCCGTGCATCTTTTGGAGCCTCATTTTAGTTGTATCAGATTCTTGTATGACATTAGACTTTGAGTCTAGCTACCACACATATTTTGTTGATGTGGTGTTCCTTATGGGTCATATTTCTCCTTAAAATTTATCATGCTAATTTTCTTCTATGCACCTGCAGGAATATGTTATAGTCTTGTTAAAAAATGGAAGGCAGAAAGAAGAAGCAAGAAATGAATTGAATGTTTTTCTTGGAGAAGACAGTGACTCATTTGTTGCTTGGTAATATAATAGCCATATTGCAGTTACAGTATTTGTTCCGTTCTAAGTATTATTTTACCATTCTGATTCTTGTTAATGTTGTGTAGGCTGTGGGATCACCTGGGATCAAATATAGGTCTTTATGTGCAGCAAAAGGATCCTGATACAGGAGGAGGAACAAAAAACAAACCTATTAGTGCAGAGCCGGCTGCAAAGAATGATTTGCACCACCTGGACTCTGATGCTGATAAAGTGAAATCAAACAAATCTAGAAGCCGCCGAAGGGAGTGGAAAGGACTGGTTGCTGTTGAACACCCTACTCTACATAGTTCTTTAGCAGACAGCACTCCTATGGAGGAGGAAGCTCATCAAAAAGTTGGTCATTCAAAGCGATCCCTCTCCCCCCAGCCAGAACTTCAGAGAAAAAGAAACCGACCTGAAGAAAGGCCGAAAAAGGTTTCTAGAATTTCTGTGCACTGCTTTGTTTTGAGAATTGAGAGAGTGCTACTGAATTGTGATATTACCATGAAGGAGTTCTTAATTGAATAGTTTGAAATTTGTCGTGTTTTCAAGCACTGTGCCGAACTTTGACTTTTTGATCAACTTTTCCGTCCCAAATGTGCATGTCTAATCTAACTGTGTCCTTTAGTTAATGCCTGTGTTTATCTCTTACAGTGAACTACTATTGTTAGACGTTTTACTTGTCAGTCTGGGCATAATTAAACATAGAGCTGTTTTCGCACATATGTCATAGTGCACATATCTACATGGTGATGTTCGCCACTTTTTCTCTTTCGGGCTCGATAATGCTCTCTTCTTTTCTCATTGTTTGGGGTGGGGGTGAGGGAGGTGAAGGAGTATTCACTTGAATAGATGCTGGGGGTTCCATTCCTATTGTATTAAGTGATGCAAAGTAACAAGCTGCTTTTTACTTTATGGAAGAACCGAAAATGCAGTTAAGACTCACCCTTTCATGTGTTTTATGGAGTGGTTGGTTTATTGAACAGGCTTTGCTAGTGTCCTTTAGTTATCACGTTATTCGGTCTTGGGTTCCATGGAGAAATTACTTTTTCTGTCCTTTTTTGGACTGTTTCTCCACTCCCTTTTGTCTTTCGATTGTAACTGGAGGCGACGATGTGGGTGATGAAAATATCTTTTGATTCAATTGAAGTTGAGTATAAGTGGTGGGTATATTAAGTTTGACGTGCAAAATAATTTGAATCACATACCATTTAATGCGAGTTTATTCTTGAAAGCAGTTAAGCCCATAACATCTTCCACCCATTTATCACCTCAGAAAAGAAAGTTCAAGATTGTTGATTTCAAATGTTTTGAAATGAGATATGTTTTTAGCAGTGTCTTGCCTGGACCCCGTTGATAATGCCATTTGCTAAACCACTTTTCTCCAAGCACCCAAGAGGAGCCTAGAGGTCAATGAAGTGGTTGCAAACTTTGGAGACCAGGATTCAAATCCCAGTAGAGTAAGAAACACACACAAGGTGATTACCTGTCTAAGTCTTGGTGGGCAGAGTTATCGGGTATAGCGCTGGTAGGAGGTAACAAGTACCCGAGAGAATAATTGAGATGTGCGAGAGTTTGCCTGGACACCACCATAATTTAAAAAATCACGTTCCTCCTCTGCTAAAAAAAGATAAAAAGTAAAAATCACTTTCCGCCACATCTATACATTTGTTTTAACTGAGAGTCAAGTTATTTACAAGTGATGAATGTTTAATGCTTTTGTTGTTGTTGAGAGTACCTTTACTTGTGGGTGGATTACAAACAATAATAAGCTTGTGGCCTGGGTACTTTTTATTTAGTAGTTCTGTTAATTGGGACCATATAAAGGTTTGTTTGCAGATTTGATTTCTAGTTTTTTTCCGTATTATGGTATGTATTATATTGCCATATTGACAGGATCGTGATCTCCCTTCCTCTGTGGGTGTGTGGGGTCCTTTTTCTTCTTTAATTAGGTTTTCTTGTTTCTAGTATCATTTATCCTATGCTTTTCTCCATGCCAATTTGAACAAAGTTATAAATGAATTACTACCTGTGATTTGCTCTGGTTGTGTCCCGGCGCTACTATCTTTTCAAAATTTCTAGAATGTTGTTGACTTTTAGTGTATTGCTACTTTTTACTTGTTGAGAGGGAGCCTTGGCGTAACTGGTAAAGTTGCCTCCATATGATCAGGAGGTCACGGGTTCGAACCGTGGAAACAACCTCTTGCAGAAATGCAGTGTAAGGTTGCGTACAATAGACCCTTGTGGTCCAACCCTTCTCCAGACCGCGCATAGTGGGAGCTTAGTGTACTGGGCTGCTACTTTTTGCTTGTTGCTATTAATTATAGTCTTTCTAATGTTATTGTATTTTTAGTGCTAACATTACTTTTTAGTAATTTTTATATTATTTTGCTGTTATTGCTGTACATAGACAGACTCCCTATCATATAATACAATATAAATCATGGTTACGCTTTTTTATTTTTTATTTTTTTGTATAAGAGAATGTGGATAACTTTATTGAATAAGGATTGAGTAAGCTGATTGCAAGATGAATTGCATAAAAACTGAATCAAGTTCAGTACTAGAGTTTTTTCTAATCTACTTTAAAAGAGCAAGAGAAAATGATGTTTGATCTAGTTTTGTATCTCAATGAAACTATTCCACCAACCGTGCTCTAGAATTTATTCCGTACAAGTCCATCTTCGCTCCTTCTTAGCAATTGTTGTATCCTTTTGTTTTGCGGTTGGGTGGTGCTAGTTGGGAGAACCAAGATTTCCAATCATATGATAATTTTGGATTGGATTGTTGATGGGTTGAACTTGCTTTGAGTAGTCCTCTCGAATTTTTATTTTCAAATCGCTACTTCAGGTAATCTCTTTGATTAAATTATTTGCTTTTGATAGAGGGAAGGCATTCGTCAACCAGCAATTGCTGCTACTCGAAGGCTGCTGCAATTTGCAGTAAGAGATGCCGTGGCTACTTCTAGGCCATCCAATTCCAATCTAGAATCCTCACCTTCACTAAAGCGTCTTCGCTCTGTGGTCTCTACATCTGTGGAGGACTCATCCCTTCAAGAACGCCCACAGAGGATACGTTCGGTTGCAAGAGCACCAAATGCCATGGCCACCGCTATAAGAGCCGTTGCAGAAGCTGCAAAAGATGTGGCAAAAGTTAGATCGTCGGCTAATGTGTTTGACAGGCTGGGTCGTGCTACTGGCGCTCTCGATCCTTCAAGCAGATTGGAAGAATCTAATCAAGCTGTTGCCGAAGATGTACAAGATCAATCTTTTGCTGATGCCTCAACTTACCTTCACAGAAGTAATTATAGAGGAAAGCATATTGGGAAGTCTACGTTGAACGATGATACTGCAGTGCTTTATGATTCAGCATTAGATGAAGAAGCTGATCATGGTATCAGCATTGTGAATAAAGGGGCTATAAATGCCTCGAGAACTGGTGCACGTTTTAAAAACATAGGCGAGACTCCACTTGTAGTCGAGTATGGTGTTACTGACAATGCCAATGATATTTTGCACAAGTCACAGAAGGACCAAGATCGACCAACATTTGCTCCTGGTGCTCCTCACCAGCCAATGAATGTTCCATTAAATGTGAATACCTGGAAATCACCTCAGTATCAGGAGGCAAGACAAGCATTGGAGATAGAGAATCAGAGATCTACACAGAGCAGCGAAGGCTTGGCCAGCGAACCTGACATGCTGTTGACAAAAGAAAGCACTAATCCTATTGCAGTTACTAATGGAAATGTAAACATCTATAATCTGTTATGAATCATTATGGTTGAATCTTTGTAGTCTTTAGAAAATACTTAAACAATATGCTCTTTGCTAGGTGAAACCATATGCGGACACACAGAAGGAATCTCAAAAGATGGCTTCTATTTATCAGGGTGAGTTTGATCATCTCTACTTCTGTGTGTTTCTACTTTCTAGGCATGGCAAAAGCATACTGAAATTATTTTTAGATAAAGAATAAGATTAATTAGGGCATTGTCAATCTAATATTAGGATTGGGTTTAGAGTTTATTGCTTTCATTATGTGTTGTGCGTGCCGTGTAATACTCTAACTTATGTGTGAGGTGAAGTACTATCAATTGCTCTATTACTGCGTTAATATATGTTTAGTACTCCCTTTCTGCAATGCCCTAGTGCCATCTTTGTTTCTTTATCTTATGTGTAGGTCATTTTCTGGTATGTCAGGTTTGTATTCTACTGGTCCACCTACAGAAGATGCTGATTCACGGACCATCTTTGTCAACAATGTAAGTTTCTGTCAATTAACTGTGGGTGCTTATTCACTAGATATATCCTTGCTTAATTGCTGAAAAGTATTTATTTTGTCTCCTTTGTTTTAGGTTCATTTTGCTGCTACAAAGGATAGTCTTTCTCGGCACTTCAATAAATTTGGGGAAGTGCTTAAAGTGGTCATCCTGACTGATGCAGCAACTGGGCAACCCAAAGGGTCAGTTATTGTTTTCATCATTTTTATCAGACTTTTATCTGAAATTATTGAGTGCTAAAGTCTAAACATATAACATAAACAGGTCAGCTTACGTAGAGTTCATGAGAAAAGAATCCGCAGAGAATGCTTTATCTCTTGATGGAACATCGTTCATGTCCCGCATTCTGAAGGTATGTTTCCAAAAACTGATGATATTAATTGTCATAAGTTGGTGCATTGATTTTGTCTTGACTGCAGTGTGATGTGGAACAGTTCCCTCTTTTTTCCACTTTATAGTTTTTATTTTTGGACCTTTAACACTCCCTTCAAGTCTCAGTTATTTCTTCAGCTACAAGTTAACTGGTTTTCATACTGATGACTAGCATTCTAATTTGGTTGGGTTGAAAAGTGGATTGTATAAAAATGGTAACCACTCTTCCATACAGCTTAAACTAATAAGATAAAAGAGGTTGATCTGTTCCGTGCAGTTTCAGTTTACTGTTGAGTGCTGAAAGTCAACAGATATGATGGTGCACTCCGAAGCCTTCTGCAGGAGCTGCAGGATGTTAATGCTATATAGCGTTTGAGTTTCTCAAAGATGAGTAAAAGCTCACTTTTCCAAAATTATCACCTTCAACAAGGAAATTTGTCATGAATTTTATCACAATATAAGAAACATCACACATCTGGCATCCGAGGGTGTGATGTAGCGGTCCAGAACCATGGGAGAACAGGGATCAAATCCCAACAGAGACAAACACATTAGGTTTTCTTCCCATCTGCCTAAGTCTTGGGTGCCTCCGACTTATGTTGTGTGCTGCTGGGATGTTTAGCAGGTAATTGTGGAATAAACGAGGTGTGCATAAGCTGGTTCGAATACCAATGTATTAAAAAGACAAACAGACATCTGACCATCACCTAAAAATTAGCTACTAAAACAAAGGGAGTATGGATATATGCAAATACATTCAGTAGCCGCTGCAGGCACTTTTCAGCAATATGCGTGGGATGCAAGCACCGCCAAGAAGTATGTCTGCAGTATAAATCAACAATGCTTAGTACTAATAAAGAAATAAAAAATAAACGATGCTTAGTGAATGACAGGAAGATTACGAGTTGTGCATACTTATAACTATTCATCTTTATTTTTTTAAAAATTATTTTTTGATAACGGTGGTGTTCGGTCAAGCTTGCACGGCAGCTTGACCTATTCCACAAGGTACGTGCTACTTCCCAGCGGGACATGTACCAACCAAGGCTTAGACAGTTGGGAAGAAATCTCCTAGTATATTTTGTCTCTGCTAGAATTTTAACCATACTAGTCTGCAAGGCTTGCACTCATTCATTGACCACTAGTCCATACCCTTGGGTGCATAACCTTTCAGCTTTATTTTAGTTGGGATGTATACAAAGTGTGTGAAAGTGGTTTGGAGGTCTTGCTTGGTCACTTTTGTGGAGACTTCTTAATTTCTTGTTAATATTTTGGTTTGGAATTCAAGTAAAAATGTGTTGGGTTTTAGGGAGCATTAATTCTCGTAATAATAAGTTGCTAACACGAAAAAACACTGCAATAAAACAAAACACTTCTTAAATTTTATGTGCGATTCTTACTGCAACCTTCTGTGTTATGATGATTACTTACTAGGGAAAGACAGAAGTGGTAACTCTAGGAAAGGCACATAGAGGCTTAGTTTCATAAGTGTATCACGTATCTAATTTTGGATCATTGTATTGCTTTCCTGTTTTTTTTTTTTTTTTGGGGTGGGGGTGGGGTTGGGGGGTTGGAGAGCTACAGTATAGCATTAAGAATGTGTACGTACAAAGATAGCGGGTGTGCAAATGCATGAACCGCAGTTATGATGATGCACTGACCCCGTAGCGAGTTAAGAGTTGCATTCCTTTATTCTGGAAACAATACTCTGGTTATTTGGAATGGTAAATCTTGTGATTCAATCTGTTATCCATTCTTTTTCAGTTTGTTGTTTGATCTATTTCTAAGTTCAATTCAACATAAGAACACTGTAATTCCAATTGACTTTTGTTAGTAGCTTTGCTGCTTTAAGCATTTCCTACACTCTCTAATTTGAGATAGTACTTTTTAATCAAGGTTTTCCTAAAGTACATGATGTAGGACATACTACTCCCGGCAAATTACATTTTAAGGTTGAATTGTGGACCACAGGCTACAAAACAAGTATTGAAATGATTTGGGCCTGAATGACCTGAATGGTTCTAGAGAATTCATATGGTTGACTCAACTTGTTTGCAATTGAGTATTTGATTGATCGACTGTTTAACAACAGACTCGTTCCAGTTCCACGATTCAAGGCCTTTTTGAAATTACTGGCATCCAAATGGAGGCCAAGTGTCTTCTTAGATCTTCACTTGTTTTGGAGAATTTTTCCAGTGTAAAGAACCTTTCGAGGGGAAACATATACACGGACCGGTTTTAAATTTTATTTAAGGAAAGCATAGTCAGTGATTGGAGTGTCAGGATTCACCTAGATTCCACTCACTAAGATTTAAAAAAAAGAAAAGAAGAGGAGGGTCCACTCCCATTATGTTGAGAACTGAGAAGAATATGGTGTACCTACTCTCATTGCCAACAGTATCTAGAATCTTTTGGCAATCTGTTACGATTTGCTAAAGTGTCCTCTTCACCATGTGATGTGAATTGTATAACTAACTTGATGCCCCACCCCATGAGTTGGGGAACTTTGAAGAATGGGAAGAAGCCCCTATTCTTTTAGCAATTTATGCTTCTAACTGCAAAATAGTTGTTTGTTTCTAGTTTCTTTTTGGTGTACTCATGAGGTCCCTATTTGTATAGAGGATTGGGCCTCTTTTGTTGAGAACCATATTTTGGTGTAGGTTCTCTTCTTTTGTATGCGGGTTGTTTACGGGGTTTCCCCCAATTGTTAATAAATTTTTTTACTTTATCTAAAAGAAATCGTTGGGAAGGCTCTTCTCTTTGGCAACTGAAGTATCAAGATAAACTGTTCCTGAACTTCTTGGTTGTGCAAGTTTGGGGTGGGGGTGGGGGTGGGGGGTGGGGGGTGGTAGTCGTTTCTACATATCTCTTTTTTTGAGGGACCTCCGTTCATTTAAGCACCAAGTATTGTTCTTTTCTGCAGGTTGTGAGGAAAAGCTCTGCTACTCCTGAAGCAGCATCTGTCACTGTATGGCCTCGTGTTACAAGGTCTGGTCCTTTTGCAGTTTCTAGATTTGGTCGGGTTCCTTTTCCTAGAGGCATACCCACTTTGTACAGGTCCCGGCTCCCAGTCAGGCCTGGTGCTAGAAGTATGCAATGGAAGCGTGATGCTCAGCCTACATCGGCCGAGAATTCTGGTTTGTTAACACCCTCAATTAATGCAGTTCCTTCTCCCATTCCTCGGAGTATGACATATGTACGAGCAGAATCTAAGATTAATGGAGATTCTAGTACGGCTTAGTTAATTATAGAAGTTTCCCCAGTCCTATCTCTCTGAGAGTCCAGCTCTTTGTGGGATTGGTTGAAGTCCAGCAGACATACTTAGCATCGTACATGATTGCTTCATCTGGTGCATCAGTCAAGATAGGGAGACATGTGCACGTAATCATGAACAGAGTGTTACTGGTTTTGCTTTTAGTGTTCTTTCCATATGGCTGCGCGGAAAAGACTTTGGGTAAATGTTGTGGGACTAGATTTTTGAAGTAATTATTATCAGATTGTTGGGTCCAGGTATCTGAAGAGTTACTGTCAAGTTCGAGCTGGAATCTGTGAATAGAAGGTGGAATGGTGGATGGGTTGTTTATTGGATTAGAGACATTTGAAATTTCATTCTTGATAAGGAAAAAAGAAAGAAAAAAAGTTTAGAAGAGTAAAAAAAGTGAAAAAGCAAAGTGTGCTGTCTTAACTGCATTTTACATTTCTTCTTTTGGTCCAATAATATGCTTCCTAATGAGATCTGCAATCAGTGCGAATTTAGTTGATGATTTTGCATTATTGTTAACAGAGCTTCCAAAAGAAATGCAGAGCCTGAAAAGGACATTGTTACTGTATCATTCTGTAATTTGCTTTGGCCAACAAATTCATGTTATTGGACTATATTCGCAGGGATCAATTAGTGTGTATCACTCCTAATTTAACTCAACTAAATTAATTTTACAAAATTTTGTTGCTACTGTGATATATGCCATGTATTCGCGCGACTGTATTAATATAGTGAGGTAATCTGCCTAAAAAATAGGGATTACAATTATTTAATTCTGTATTCAATGTATTTGTGTGACTGTATATATAAATACAGTGAGGTAATTCACCTAAAAAGTAGTGATGATGGGTATTTAATAACGGAAGGTGTAATATTGAATTGTATTCAATTTTGATATATATTGAATTCAGTTGTATTCAAACAACAATAAATCAAGAAATATGGTGTATACCGTTCTATTCAATTCTACTGTATACATTGTATTCAATTCTATGATATTCACTAGTCAACTTATTCGCGCTACGCGCGATCATAAAAAATTACATCAAATTTATGAACTATTCTTTTTCTAATATTTGATCCAAGTCAAAATAGATTATATTTTAAATAGAATTCATCTTATTATTTATACTTAATTTTATATTTTTCTTTAATTTTGTATCACATGAAAAAATTGAAGCAAGAAATGACTATGGAAATTGTAAGTAAAGTTTCTAACCCTAATCGTATGAGAATATTCAAAATAAAGCCAGCGATGATTCTGAAAATTGTAAGTAACAGCATAATAAATCATTTGTCAAATATTATAGTGTATATGATTCCATACAACTCTGGAGTCACCATATTCAAGCTGATAGAAATATTTTTTCAATTAGAGAACATAAAATATACAAATCACATAATATTATTACTTGGAAAAGTTTTTCAATATTATCATAATATTATCATATACGACTCGTGGCCTTAGAGGGTATCACGTCACTTTAATTATGATCAACTTTATATAATATATAAATATAGACATAGAATACTAAATGAAAAATAAGAAAGTACTACTTTCAACATATTGAACACAAATATGCACCACAACTTTTTGTTCTTTATGTATTTTAATAAAAAAAATTCAGTTTTTATGATATTATAATCGTTACAAGAATAACAAATATTGAAAATCCAACAAAAAATTTAATTTATTCTTATTTTAAGATACCTACTTCGTTCTCTACTTCCTTCTTATTTAGAGAAATATAACATCTTTGCCTGCTAGCTAGTTGGCAGTCAAAAACTTGAAGTTGGTATTCTCAACACTTTTAGTTTTTGATGTACTTTCATAATACTTGTTTATTTTTCTAAAATTATACTAATTCAAATTTAATAAAAAATCATCACAAGATATGTATATTTTAAGAATTTGAAGTCTCAAGCATATTGATACTCTTATTTTCCTCGGTCAACTGACATTATAACAATAGCTTTGATACTTGATTTGAAGATAGATGATGCTATATAAGTCTAACAAAATCTTATTCATAAATAATATCCTGAAATAAGAAATTTAATGCCACATATATATAACAGTAATTAATACATCAACGTTTCATACAACTGAATAAAAGAAAAAACCAGTTCTAAAATAGAATTATAGTAAATTAAAAGTACATGACACCAGTCTTGTGAAACTTAAAGCATATTCTAGCTACTAAACATTGAAATAGATTATCTGAAATATACATTTGAGAAAGAATCTAATACAAGCAAATTGCTGAAATCGTCAACGTCTAAAACATAGCAGCTGACATTGCTGTGGAGAGGTGATTATATTGTTGCATTATGAATATGGCCTCCAGAACCAACTTCTCATATCTTGATCCTTACTCCACAATTATGATTGAGTCCCTCCTCAATGTAATGTTTCATGCGCATGGCCGCAAGTTACAGTTGCATATACTCCCAACACAAAGATATACTCATCTTCCTTTATTTTAATTAGTTTTGCCGTTTCTCATTCTTCTAATTTTGAATGTTAATTACTCCCTTACCATTAATTAAGAAGTTATGTTGAGGAATTTGTTGCGTCACGAAGATTAAGAAAGCCGTTTTTGATTGTTCATTACTTAATTTCTATTATATAGAAAAGGAAAGATGGTTGACCAAGGGCATATATGTCATTTCATAAAAATTTCATGTTTGCATTTCTTAAATGCAAAATACACGTGAACCCACATTTCTCTAGCCACAACTCTCCTTTAAATGCACTATGCATGTGTTGATTAGACTATTTGTGCGGTGCAAATGCTCATTTCCAATCTTTTTCTCATTTTGGAAAATTATTAATTTTGTTTTATTCAAATAGAAGTTTCCATAGTGAAAATAAAATTAATTTTTAAATAAAATAACAACAAAAAGAAATATAGATCTTTACAAGATTTTCATATTTTCCCATACTATCTTAAGCAATTTGAAAATAAAAATTAAATGATTTTCATCTATTCATACTATTTGAAGACGATTTCAAACTAAATATTTTTATATTCAAAAATAATTTTTAAAAATATAGCTTGTTAAACCTCAAAAGTTAATTAACTAAACACCAACAAATAATAATTTTAATAAATTTGTAATGTTGGTCGACCAAGGGTATAATTGGTATTTCACTTTAACCTATGCTTTGCTTACTAAAACGCGTCTTCTTCCGTCTTGCATCATCATTTTAAACAAAATATACTGGAATGTTCCATTCCTGCTCTCTTCCTATGATTCAACACTCTCTCAGGTTTATTCTTCTCTTACTCCATTTGAATTTTATTACATCTATTTATTTTATGAATGTCCATCTCATCTAAGACCGTATGAATGGAAACTGCATCTCATTCTTACTTCTCTTCTATTAATTAGTTGCTCTGCCATCTTCCTATACGAACTTTTTGACTGATTGATTTCAAACTGGGTTGAATTGCAAGGTAAATTGGTCTGCTGCATATTAGAGTGGGATAAACTTCTTCTACTCCAACACAGGCAAGGACCCAATTCCTACTTCTCTCTACGTAATTCTTTATATACTTTAAAAACTGATCCACATTTATCTATTGCTACTTAATGAGTTACTATTTCTTAAATGGATTTGTTACGAAATAATCTAGTCACAGCAATTTTCGATTTTCCTTTAGCAGGTTGGGTCATGTTTAAATGGATGTTTCTAATCTTTTAAATGGTTGGGTTGCAAAAGAAATATGAACAACAATATTTAATATGCCCTAAAAGTGTCGATTGACTTTTGAGTTACAATTGGCAAAATATAATAATTTTTTAGTTACAAAACAAAGTAAAGTGGCTTTCACAAACAATTTCTTTCAGTGACCTTCCGAGAAATTGACTCGGAATTTAATGATGGTTTTAATATTTTCTAATTTGTTATTATAATAGTTGACGCGCTATCCTTTTCGGGTCTTGCTGGATCGAAGGAGTAAAACTTTCATTCAATCTGTTCTTTTGTTTTATGAATGCTGACGCATTTCATTTTTGATGTGTTATTTCTGAATTTTAAAGTAGCATCATTCGCCCTTTTTATTCTTCATTTTCTTCTTTCTCACAAATTGTATTTGATAGATGAATGAGCTCATATTTTGGAAAGTTGGAATCGGATAGAAAAAGTCTATATTTGCCTATATGCATCTTAAAATTGTACTAATTGATGTTCAAAATTTTTATTCGTAGTTTTGCTTTCTACCCTCCAAATTAAGCTGTCATGTTCACTCTCATTGTCTCTATCATGCGAGTTTGGCTAAGATATTTTCCATAATAATTTGTCTTGCATCTGTCTTGAAGGTTGATATTGGTCTAGCTATGGGCTTCAAGGAACAGGGTCGCCAAATAAAGCTTGATGTCATAATACTGGATGATAGTTTTGTTGTTGTAAAGGTTTGTGTATTGACGCGTTGTCATCTTTTACTGGAAGTTTTCAGGCTCCTTTTCTTATTAAAGGTAAAATGTCTTGCATTGTTTACTTGAGGAAATTTAGCATATTTTTAATATAGTACTTTAAAGATGTCTCTAATGTTTTCATAAAATTTGTATTGGCATATATGATATTCCCATAAGTCAACCAATTAAGAAACTAATTTTGATTAGTAGCAAAACTGCCTATGCTTACGCATGATTCATGTGAAAAAATGTGCAGCAAAACCTAATGTGATCTTGATATTTACTTAAAAACTGTTAGTTTTCCTTTACTTTCTGTTGAAAATCAGCATTTAGTTAATTCTTCTTAACAAAAAGGAAACTTTCCTGCATTTTACTGAAAGAGAAAAAAGCATCAAGTTGATGATAAACACATATTTCCATTTAACAGTATATACATACATAGGGAGCTTTAAATATGTTAACTTAGAAAAAAAAAAGGAAATTTAAATATGTCAAACTGGAAAAAATACTACTTTATTCTTGTATCACTGTGAAAAAATATTCAAAGTTATTAGATCAGTTACACATCAATAGAGATACAAAGTCAGAGAAGATAAACGAAAAGGAAAGCAACAAGCATGGCAAATCAAATTCTTGTTAGGCAAATTCAAGAAGCTAATGAGTCCAAGTAGAACTATAAGTAATCCTAATAGACAAAATTTGTCTGATGTCTTACAATAAATTTTGCAGCTTCAACCAATATTGATTGTTGAATCGCAAGTTTATGTGACAAAGTAACATAAAAGAAAATGAAATTGCAAGGATATCTTTGAAGACTCATTCACTTTACATTATTTTGTGATTTTTTGGTAATAACAATGTTGGAACATCACTCTTTTATTCAAAAAGAAGTTTATAATCTCAACGTCTCTTACACTTAGATCTTCAGTAGTTTCCTTCACGGGTGCATTGATGTTGTGTCATCCATTATGGTATATTGAAATTTAAATATAGAGAGATACAAAGTTGAAGTATTTGTTCACTATTTTAGTATTTCATTGTCAATGATAATTTCAGATAAGAATATCATAGTTTAAAAGAGTCAATCGTTTTGAGTTAGAAACATTGATACATATAGTGGTGACTCCTGACTTGAAAATATTACGTGATAAGATAAATTTAAATTTCGTTACGGGAAAAATGAATTCCCTTTTGCAGTTGTTATCTTTATTGTGTAACGACACCACTTTGGTTATGAAAATTTTCCTCTAATTTAGGTCGAGACATCAATAAATATTTTATGGATGCTGCAGGAGCAGCATTAGTAATGGAGAAAAGGAATATATGTATTAATATTTCTATTCTTTGTTTTGATTGAAAAGTTTCAGCTCTTTCAACCACCGGGGGAGTATATATCTCAGTAAAAATTCCTTATGAGTATGACATGCTCAGCTTATTTGGTCATGTTTAGCTTCATATCATTGGAATAATTGATATATGATATTGTAATGGATATTCAAGGCTTACAGTTGAAAAAGTTAGGATATTCAAGGCTTACAGTTGAAAAAGTTAAGTTTCGTCATGATATGCCACTTCAAAGTCATCTAAAGGGCATCCCCACCGTGAGTAACAGATATTCAAGTCTTACATTTGTTAGGTTTATGCTGGTGCCTTAGAAGATATGGATTCCTTAACTTCTAGCGAGGTTTCTTCGTCATTGATTGTACATAGAGTACAGTAATCGAATAGCTCTTATAACTTTCTGACTCCTAACTTATTGATTGTTGTAATAAGAGATTGTGTGTGTGTGTGGATATAAATCTTAGGCTACACTCTGCTCTGTAATTCATTTGTTACTGCTAAGAAGTTTAGCCAAATTCAAATGGATAAGGATGTGAGGAAGAATTGGCACAGGCAAACGAATAGCTATATCTTAGTATTTTCTATATGGCGGGAGTGGTAGGTAACACTAAAGAATCATTGAATGAGCAAAAAAAAGAGCTGAGCATATGTTAGAAAAATTGTCTATTTACCTTTTCAAAGAAATACGAAGAGTAAATTTTATTGTTTTAGTATAATAGTAACAGATATGTTAGATATGACGGCTAACCGATGCCGATTCTGGAGCATGTCTTGAATGCTAGATTAGAGTCATTGATGCATATAGTTTGTGTTGTGCAAGTTAAATTGGACATAACAGGGTGTAGTACTTATAGGGTGCTTCCTCTCTTTATCGGTGCACATTTCCTCGAGAAAGTCTCATTTTTTGACATTTCTATGCATTCTTTTACTGGTGCTTCTTCACTTTTTATTAAGTAAAAGTAAAATGTATTTCATATTTTATGAACCGATATGTTGGGCCCGGCCTTAGCTCGGGCAACACACATCTAGTTTCTTAATACAAACTTTTGGGCTTTCTAACATAATTTGAATATGAAAAAAGAAAACAATGAGAGAAAAGAAGCAAAAAAAAAAAAAGGAAAGATAAATGTGATCTTTAGCAAATAAAGGAAAGATAAAGGAGTGTATCTATATATATATATATATATACACACACTCCTTTGCAAGAAATATTGTATAGACTGAAACTTAAAATTCAATGCAAGGTTTAGTTTTCTATTTCTATAATATCTTTGCATTATTCTTTTTCTCTACTATTGTATGTGGAGTATTCTTATATTTCCAAAATAACGTATAAAAGGAAGAAGAGAGAAAATATAACTTTTAAAACACTTAATGAATATTGAGAAATTTTCATTTTTACGACATTTAATCAACGTTCACCTCAAAGTTTAATTTCTTTTATATATATTTATGTATTTTTGTGATATTATATTAATTCAAATAATACAAAATATATGTTCGTTGCCAAACAATCACGGCAAAAATAGACATAAACAAATTATTTCTCAAAAATGAAAAACAAAGGAGAAAAAGTTGAAAGAGGAGGACAAAGAAAAGTCATTAATTCCCACTCTGCTCTATTTAGACTCATTTCATATTTATAAATTTTATTCACGCCTATTCATTCTAAGAAATCTAAACCACAAATAATCGTAATATAATTGTCAAGCATAACATCATTTGAGAACGACATAGAATCTATATGATGATATATTTTCATATTTTGCAGGAGAAATTATAAAATGCACAATACATTCTCAGTTATAAACAAAAGTATTCTCCCACTTGACACAGCGGGAGAAATCCATTGACCCAATCACATATACCTCCCCCATTCAAATTGTAGATTGAAAATAATAATTTAACAATGTAACGCATATGTGTAATCTAAATGGCATACATATATGTAAGTTGTAACAATATCCTCAAATTAGACATACAGATAAGTTTCAACCATTTGTCACAAATTTTTTTTTATTTAATACAAAATATTAATTTGTTTTTAAAGAAGGCACAACCCATTCCAGGATATGCCCAATTATTGCTCTCAAAAGAAACGTTGTAAGGTGAGACAAATATAAGCTTTGAAGGATAGTAAAAGTAGCAAAGCAAAAACCCTTAATATTAAAGTAAGAATACCTTGAATTGGTTAAGAGGATGATAAAATTTGACAACAGATGATGATCGCTGATTTCATACTCGAAATCCGAATTGAAAGTCTGCCACCATTGGTTCCAAATTTGGCTTGTCTTATATTTGAGGAAGGGGCCGTTGTTTTATCTTGGACTTCCAAGAAACGATTGGACTCTCCAATAAATGACCCAAGAAACGTTTCAAACAACGCTTGCTTCTTGTTTAATACAGTTTTTATTTATTTATTTATTGAATTGAATGTGAAGGAAAAAGGTAAAAATGCCAAAAAAAGGAGATAATAGATAAATGCAATTGCTGGACATAGAGGGATGCCACATCACCTTCTCAATGCCCAGCTTTATTAATATATATAAATTCTTCACTATTATACATTGTATTTAATTCACCATATTCAGTTCGACTATATTCAAACAATAAAAAATCACAAAATAGTGATATTTGGCTGTATTAGAAAATACAGACCTTTGAAATATTTAAATACAAGCGAAAATATAATGTATTTATACAAACATATGCATTTGTACAGGATGCAATGTATTTGTATTGACTCAATAGCAAAGAAGAGAAGAAAGTTTGCCGAAGATGGCGTTTTCCGGCCAAGCAAAATACTGTATATATTGTATTAAAACTGAAAATGAAGACGAACAAAATCCCGCCCTCAAATCTTCTCCGGCGACTCTGCTTCATATTTTCAAAAGCTCAATTCGTAGCCATGACCAGATCTGTTCGCCTACTCCCTCTTTGTTTCAGACCTATTCTCTTCGCTTCAGAAAGTCCACCATCGCCACCAAAAATGGCTGGTACGACGGCTGCCTCGATAGAAAAAGGAGAGAGATTTGAAGGAGAAAAGAAAGGATTGAGAATCTTGTTGATAGAGAGAGAAGGAAGAGAGAAATAAAAAACATAATTGGCATATTTCACGCCTCAATGGTAGGGAATTGAATAAATACATGTTTTGCTATAAAATAGAAAAGTATGAGTAATAATATTTTAAAATTGTTTTGGTTTATACTCCCCCCCCCCCCCCCCCCCGGTTCACTTTTACTTATCCATTATTGGCTTCGCACCCCCCTTAAGAAATAATAAGTAAAGTGCATAATTTACCATGATACCCATCTTAATTGGTGTACAATCTTAATGGATTTGAAAAATAATTTGGAATGAGTAATTATTACTAAGGGCAACAACAACAACAACAACAACCCAGTATAATCACACTTGCGGGGTCTGGGGAGGGTAGTGTGTACGCAGACCTTACCCCTACCCTGGGGTAGAGAGACTGTTTCTGATAGACCCTTGGCATCCCTCCCTCCAAGAACTCCTCACCTTGCTCTTGGGGTGACTCGAACTCACAACCTCTTGGTTCGAAGTGGAGGGTGCTCACCAGTAGAGCAACCCACTCTTGTCTAATTAATACTAAGGGCAAAACATAAAAATAAATTATTTTTCTCTGCGAAAAGTGACAAGTAAAAATAAAAATTTATTTATGGAATACTTGACAAGTACTCCCTCCGTTCACTTTTAATTGTCAAGTATTCTAAAAATAAATTTTCATTTTTACTTGTCATTTTTCGCATTTCAAGAGAAAAATAAATTTTTTTTCTATTTTGCCCTTAGCATTAATTTCTCTTTCCGAATCATTTTTCAAATCCATTAAGACTATACACCAATTAATATGGGTATCATGGTAAATTATATATTTTATTTATTATTTCCTAAAGAGTGTGCAAAATCAATAATGAACAAGTAAAAGGAAACATAAGAGTAAAGTGAATGCATGGAGCAATAAATAGGGTGTTAGTTTGCCAAAGGAAGTAAATTTTCATTTTTCAATACACATCTTGATTGAAGCCACGTGTCCCTATGGAAATTAAATGACCCGATTTCATCCGTTTCCTCCACCCATCTAAAAGTATTTCTCTCTTCCCAAACAAAAAAGATTATAGAATCCAAATTAAAAAGAGTTAACTACAGTCAAACCGCTCTATAGTAACGTCGTTTATTACGAGATTTTTCTGCTTTGATAGCGAATGACTGTTATACACCTATAACATCATTTGACATTTAAATATTCTTTTGGCTGTTATAGATAGAACTTATCCAAAAATTATTTATTTTTTATTTTTTAATATTACATATAAAAGATAAGAAAATTCTTCAAATTTAAAATCTCAGAAGATATGCATTTCACTAGGTATATATTGAAGAAAGCTAATACATTATTAATAAATTCATTAACTAAACGTACAAAGATTTAAACTCTAAGGCACACATTTTAAAGCTACTAGGAAAATAAATTCTTTCAAAATTGATGGAAGAATTTTGTAATTGTAGCTGTTTCGTAGATTTCATTCTCTTACTACCGATATAACACCCGAATTGACGAAGACTCGTGCCCAAATTTTCAACAAAAAGGTATCTAATGAAAAATATATCATATGCAGATCTTCAAATCTTGTGCCTTATGCAAGATAGAAACTTTGTTCAATGGAAAAGATTGTGTGCATATTTCTAGAATTGTTATTAGTAATCTTAAAGATTCTATATAGCTATTATAGATAAGATAATTTTACAAAGAGCGTTCTACTATAAATACAACCGTTGCTGTTATAGGTAAAAAGTTGTTATAGAAAGGTAAAATATAACTTAAAAAATCGGTTCCAAGGAAAACTTGAATTTTATAGTGAATGACTGATATATATGGATACTGTTATAGAGAGGTCTGACTATAGTTGGATGAAGTTCACAAAGTTTTTCTTTCGGCAGTACAACTCAGGGGCGTAGGCAGGATTATTCTTAAGCGGTATCGATATTTAAGAAAATGAATAAATTAAAAAATACAGTTCGAATCATATTAAAAAAAACTATTAATACAACTCTCCTCGATGAGTATTTATTTTTTTAAGTTGAATTCGTCATTTTTTAGTTCTATTTGGTATCCTCATTAAAAATTATTTCCAAATACCTCTTTTTTTTTTTTCTATAAAAGCATCAAATAATTACTCAAAACCTTATCATTCGCATGATTTTGCAAATTGTTCTTAAATAACCTCTACACACAAAAAAAACATGACAACTAACAATGGACTAGCATCCTAGAAGTTAATATAAGAGTAATCTTTTAATAGATAGGGCACAAAATTCTTAAAATAAAAAACGTATGCTGCTGGTGGGGTTTGTACTCACGACCTAAGAGAAGCAAAAGATGCACTTAACCACGCGAGCTGACGCAATATCCAGTTCAAGTAATATTCTACATATGTTATTTTTGCATGTTAATAACATATTTAGTAAACTTTTCCGATGAAGCGGTATCGGATGACACCGCTTAAGCCAAGGTGCATCCGCCCCTGGTACAACTTAATACGAGCACAAATTATAGATGTACTACATATTTTGATCATTTCGAGCGTTAACAATTGACTACAAACAATGCCTTGAACCACATTACTAATATTAACGAAAAAGGAAGAGTTCCAAGTATTTTGTACAGCAAAGTTAAATAAGATTAAAACTTGCAATATGTCTCAACTTTTAAACTATGCGAAAATTTTGAAAATGAATTGAACCAATGTAATGTAAGAAGTTGCAAATTAGAGTCGGTCTGATCAGTTTTCTCTATCATTTTTTCCTATGGTTGTGTATTGTATTGTCAGGTTTTCAATATAGGAATGGAATCAAACCATAATGACCCACTACTTTGTTTTAAGTAATCTCTCTTCTGTTTGAGTTGGTTTAATGATTTTAAAGCTACCACGTCTTCTTTTCTTTCTGTAGATTCTACATTAGTTAGAGATTAACAACGTCAATTATGGCTCAAAATGCCATTGAATCAATATACTTTTCATACATTTGACCCCTTATTTTAATATTTTGTACATTTAACCAATATTATCGCGAAAAATAGGTTTGACATACAATTGTTTTTAAATAGTTAAATCTTGTTATTAATACATGTATTCTTATTCCATATTCTAGATTTCCACATAATTCAATATGAATATTATTTAGTACTGTTAACCAAACATCATATGGGGAGTTTTATGCTGGGATTAATTATTTGTATACACTAATCAAATATTGTAATGGTTGACATTTGATTAATCAAATGATTCCTAATTATGTAGATTGACACTTGTTGACACGTTTGCGATGTTGTAGTCAAGTCTAAGCTAAGGACTTGAGATAAGCGGAGACTTTAACCTTTAAATGCTCATTTTGACTAAATGTAACATATCAACTGGTTAGAAAATTGCGAGAAAATTTTAATCCTTATAGGACAGTCATGTATATATGGGAACAAGTGTACATAAAGTTACAATTGAGATCAATCAATTTGAGCTTCAAATAATTATTTTAAAGTTACAATTTATATAATGGTAGCAATGCTTGTTATTAAAGAAAAGAATAAGGTTTATCATTGCGAAAAATGCTTCTTATGAAAAACGTTAATCATTTGAAAAAATTAAGCAAGTATTAATTAATCGATATGTTTTTCTTTTGATCTTCTCAACTTACGGTTAGTTGTTATGCATTTTGATATGTACATGCCTCTTGTTCTATATTTGTAGAGATCTTAAATCATATGTCGTTTAGTTGGCATATGGCAAAAAGAAATAAAACAATTAAAGAGATGATGAGGATTATGAGATGTAGTAATCTTTCAATCGTCATCCTTTATAATTCTGCATTATAAATCCCGCAACTAATCAGAAAGTGAGACAATAAAGTTCTTACCTTAAATTGGCAAAATGGTTCATTATCATAATTAATATCCTCAACTTTGGCAAAGTGGTTCATTATTCATAATTAATATCCTCATCTAACTAATATTCATTTTTTTAATTATAAATAGTACCAATTAACATGGCATTACATAAGCAATTAGCAAAAATATTAGAGTATCACTTAGTTAATCAAAGATAATTTGCTAGGCCATGGCTACAAATTTCCCTAAGTGCCTTTTCCTTTGGAATTTTGTAGCCTTTTGCTCGTATTTGGTTAGATTTTCCTCTTGCCAACCAAGCGGTTATTCACAAGCTGTTGCAACCTTTTATGAAAATCCTACTAGTCCTGGGAGTGGTAATGTCTTGTATAGTCGTTTGTTTCTACTCTCCTTTTTCATAAGACTAATGTAGTAGATCTACTAGATTTTAAATTTAACCTGCTTTAGATTTCAAATATAACTTTGAAGGTAAATCTTAATAGTTCAGTTGTTGGCTATCTGAATTTTACTTTGTTGGTGAGGGTATGATTTGCTCTTGTAATTATTCCCTTATCAATTTTCTCTTCACTTCCCCCTACATAATTAAAAAAAAAAAATATACGAATAGAATTTTGTAGACAAATATTCACCGAAATGACTTAATCAATATAGTCTTAATTTTACATACTTTATTAATAATTCTAGGGCTAAATGATTGAAATACATAAATTATTCTTATTATTCTGCTCTAGGTGGAGCATGTGGGCTTGAAAATGACGTAGCAAGCGCTCCCTATAATGCAATGATCACAGCGGGAAATCAAGCTCTTTTTAAGCAAGGCTCTGGATGTGGTGCATGCTACCAGGTAAACATATTTTATGTGGCGGAGTCACATAAATGAATGAAATTCAACAAATAAAGTTATATAACGTAAATTGGATAAAAAAATATTTTTAAATCTCCTCATAAGAGAAAATATAGGTACAAATTCTAAATGTAATACTTTTAGATCTTTTCGAATTCACTTGACAGAATTTCTGATTTCGCTACTGATTTGGTAAATTTATAATTCTAGAATAAACGTGTCTTATTTTGCATGAGATGACAAGGAAATGAAACTCTAAAACAAAGAGAGAATGTGCATGAATATTTTAGTTTCATGCATAAATGCATTACATCTCTATAATATCGACATTGTTTTTCAGGTGTTGTGCACCCAAGACCAAAATCCATATTGTTCGGGGAATCCAATAACAGTAACTCTTACAGATGAATGCCCAGGAGCATGCAATAATGATCCGGTTCATTTCGATATAAGTGGAATTGCCTTTGGAAAATTGGCGAAGTCTGGTGAAGCTTCACAATTATATAATGCAGGAAAAATCTCGATTTTTTACCAAAGGTGAGTTGTTCTACAAAAACTAAAAATTACTTCATTTGTTCCAACTTATTCGTAGGTTTTATATAGGAAGCAATAAATTGATTTTTTCTTCTTATTTTCCTTATGAGGAACACCCCTAATGTATTAATTTATTTTATTTTTATTGGACCTTACAGGGTAGCATGTAATTACAACACAAATATCATATTTAAGGTGGACAAAGGCTCCAATCCTAATTTCTTTACAGTTACATCTGAAGCAGTAGATGGAGATGGTGACCTTTCTTTAGTTGAAATCCAAACAAGCAATTCGAGTTGGGTACCAATGCAGCGAATGATTGGGGCAACTTGGAGTGTTGGCATACAACCTGACAAACAGAAACCTCCTTTTTCCCTCAGACTTACTTCAGAAACAAAGCAAAGTGTCACTGCCTCGAATGTCATTCCAGACGGTTGGCAACCAGGATCAGTTTACAAATCAAATGTTAATTTCCCCAATAACCTATAAGGTGAAAGTAATTATGAAGGGAACATATAAGGGTACGGTGTACATATTATTGAATACCATTTATTTACCTACCGTATCAAGTATAATTAATAAAGTAAAAATACCTTCTTCAAATTATTTTGAATGTGCGACCAATTCTATTTCATGCCTTTTCTTTGATTTGAGCTCTCTAACAAAATAAAAAATGGCTGCTACCTTTGTTGTAATTACTCTTTTTCACAGAAAAATGACGAGTTAGTTCTTTATTTTTGCGACAAAGACAAAGAAGCACTTTTGGTCCAACAAGTGGAAAATTCCTGGATTCACATGGCCAGAAACTCACTTTGACGATATAATCTCTTAATTAAATTACTGATAGGGATATAGTAGATATGCCTAGATCCAGTCTCATATTTAATGATTTGAATATATTTTTATGAACGTTATTTCACTTAAAATATATATGGCATTTGATATTCTTTTGTCATTATTATTAATTGCTTGGTTAATTTGATAAGGTCCTTGATTAAATTTTGAGACTTGTCATCGTGATGGAGATCATGATAATTGTCACGACCCATTTTCTACAATAGGTCATGATGGCGCCCGACACCATTGTCAGGCCATCCAACGCGGAAAATACAATTAAGTTCTCATTTTACTTTTACTCAAAAATAAATATAACAGATTCTCAAATTTAAGTTAAGACCAGAAGCGATCAATAATGTATCAAAATTATTATTATAGTCATAAAATTATACAACCCCAAAAATGATACCGTCTACTAATGTGTGTGCCAAGACCCGGTGTCACAAGTAATGAGCAACTAGTAAAATGTACAAAATAATAAACTATCCTACTGTCCGAGATAGAGTAGACAGCAAAAGTAGGAAAAAGACTCCATCAAGCTGCCGAACGCCACAGGAAAGGAGCAGCTCACCGTGGAAGTCTCGGACTATGAATCAGGGGCGCGCACCAAACTGATAGTCAAATGTACCTGCCTCAGACCCTGTACAATTAAGTACAGAAGCGTAGTATGAGTACATAAATAATATGTACCCAGTAAGTATCCCGTCTAATCTCGAAGAAGTAGAGACGAGAGGTCGACTAGACACTTACTAGGGTCAAATAATATAATAAGGTGTTCTGCTAGGCATGATAATCACAAATAATCAACAGTATGCAACAAGAGATAATAAGTCATGTCCCTAGCGATTTGGCAGTTAACCGTACACATTTCAATATTTAACAGAATACGCCCTGGGTAAGATTTCACACATTCATGCGCACGTTATGCCGAGGTCGACGGCCCGATCCAACAGAAAAATAACTGTGCACTGCCAGAGGGTCGAATGACGCGAACCATAGATGCATCTATTTCTACCGAGGCGATCGACCCGATCCACAATTATCAATTCAATTCAAGGAAGAACATGATTGCGCATTTATTTTCCAAAATAATTCATACAAGTGTCCAATGAAGGTATACCTTCGCTTATCTCTTTTTCAAGTTTCTAGCATATCCTAAGTGATCACATTAGCAAGAAAATATGGAAACAATTACAATATAGCATGATACGGGCCCTAAACTACCCGGACAATTAACATAATAGAAGCTACGCACGGACTCTCGTCACCTAGTACGTACGTAGCTCCCGCATTTAATAACAAACTACTCAATTATTATACCTATGGGGACAATTCCCTCTTACAAGGAGACTCACCTCGCTCCAAAGTGCACTTCCAAATGCCAAGAACAAGTCCAAGCCCTCAATTCGGAGCCGAACAATCCCAAACTAATTAAAAATGGAGTAAGAACTAGTTAATATAGACTCACAAGTTCGAATTCTAGCTATTTAAGAAATTTCCCAACCATTAACACAAGTTTCCTAATTTCCGACCCCGGGCCCACGTGCTCGGATTCCGAGATTTTTCGAAGGAAGTTGTTCTCTACAACCTAAGGATCACTAATATATGATTTCTAATTAATTCCATAATAAATTTCGTGATTAAATCCAAGTTTTGTTAAAACCCTAGGTTTAGCTCTAACCCTTTGATTTTTCCTAAGTTCTAGTGTTTAATCTACCTAAAATACAAGTATTAAACTAAGGATGGGTGGAATAAACTTACCTCTTGATGCTAAGTGGAAACCTTCTCTTCAAAGCTCCCAAAATCGCAAATGAAAGAGTGAAAAGTGTCAAAAATGGGTTGGAACCCGTCTTTAATGAACCTCACTGGTTCAGTGATTTCCGCATCTGCGATCAGGGGACCGCATCTGCGGTCCCGCATCTGCGAGAAAAGGACCGCATCTGCGAAAATGGGCCAAAGAGCTGGGACCGCATCTGCGGCTTGGGAGCCGCTTCTGCGACTTGGGAGCCGCTTCTGCAGTTCCTGGCCTGACTTACCTGAGCCGCTTTTGCGATGCAAGGACCGCATCTGCGGTTATGACAGAAGCATCAATCCTTAAGCCCTTTCTCAAATTTTTCACTTCACTCGAGCCTCGTCCGATTGACGCTCGGGGCTCCCGGGCCCCGTCCGAACATACCGACAAGTCTGAAATCACGAGACGGACCTACTCGAACCTTCGGAACACCCAAAACAATGCTAAATCTAGAATTCACCCCCTAAAACCAAATGAATCAAACTTATGAACTTCAAGTTCTTAATTTTCTTCCAACGGGCCAAAACGCCCTAAAACTACTCGGATTGACACCAAATTTTACAGGCACGTCTTAAATGATATTTCGGACATGTAACGGGCCTCGGAACTAAAATACAAGCCCGATACCTAGGAAATAAATCATTAATTAGTTTCTTTAAATCCTTAAAACTTTAGATTAATAATTTTTAATAAAAATTCATTACTCGGGCTAGGGACCTCGGAATTCGATTCCGGACATACGCCCAGGTCCCATATTTTTCTACGGACCCTCCGAGACCGTCAAATCACAAATCCGGGTCCGTTTGCTCAAAATGTTGACCAAAGTCAAACTTAGCCTTTTAAGAAAATCCTAAGGAATCAAATGGGCATATTTCACCCAAAACTCTTCCAAATCCCGAACCAACCGTCCCCGCAAGTCGTAAATTAGTTAAAGCACGCACGAGAGGTTTTATTTAAGGGAACGGTGTTCAAAAAGGCAAAACGACCAGGCGGGTCGTTACAATAATGAGAGAAAAGTTTCTTATAATTTAATCTAAATTTGTTCTTGATCGTAGGATTATTAATTTGGACATTAGTAATCTGGTTAGATCAATATTTATGTGATTGTCTTTATGGGATAAAGATTAGTTGATCACATTAACTAAATCACATAGATAGATGATGCATATAGAGATATGATCATTGAACCGACTCATTGGATAATTTCTAATGGTTAGAATTACCATAAACTGTCAATAGGATATTCTCTTGAAGAATGTGATGTAAGAGTTTCCTTTGACCTGAGATCGTCATAGTAATTGACAAGTTATTTATTGTGCTTTGATACTAGACACCTATGGCCCTAGGCCGATAGTTGAAAGCATATTGGGTATGATTAAATACTTGTAGAATTAGTGATTGATCAAGATGGAATCTGTCAACTCTTGGTAATGAGTTTAAGCTCCATGTTGTCATAAATTATAAATGACCAAACTAAGACCTTGGCCAGGGCGATTGAATGAAAGAAGAAAAGAGTTTCTTAGGTCATTCAATGGTCGATTATATTTGACATGAACACATAATTGGTAGCCTATTTGACAGTTGAACCATATCCTAGAGTGACTCAGAGCAATAAGGGCAGAAGGAAATACTACTTTATTCTTCTATGGGTTCTTGAGAGTAAATTGTATACTTCATTCTATCCGGTCGTTAAGGAGTGTTGCTAGACGTCGCCCTTGATTAGTATATTGATGTGATCAATTTACTACCAGTTTAGTATTGAACCTATGGGGTCGCACACTAACGAGTGTTCTGGTCTTTGCTAAAGGATTAATTACTTTATTATTTGATAATTAAATTAAAGAATTTAATTAGTCAAATAAATTTAGTTATTAGTCCAAATGAAATATTATTATATTCTTTGCTAGCACAAAGGATATAATTAATATTGTGAACAAATTGAAGTTTTCTATTGGAATAGAAAATTACAATATCTCTTGATATATATATATATATATTGCACAAAAGTTGTTACATAATATTAATCATTGCTTGTAATCCAATTTGGAATTGGATTAAGTAGCGTAAGAGTCCAAAAGGACTTGTCGGCAAACATGATACCCATTTGTCATGGGATTCCAATTTCAATTGGAAATTACGTTTGGCATTAGACTTGCACAAAGTCACCGCCTCTGACTTTTCCTCATTGTATTGGAAAAGGGATTACTAAGGTAGTACTAGTACACACACACACTCTCTCTCTCACACACACACACACACACACACACACACACACACACATATATATATATATATATATATATATGAAGAAGGTTTACGGAAAAACCTAGACCTACAAAATATAAAACGTATAATAGGTTTGCCGCACGTAGAGATATTGAAAGAGTCAACATATACTCTTGACAAGAAAATTTAGTTTCTTGGTCTTTCATGTATGGGTAACGTTTTTGAGAAGAACTTTAGCACAATAGTTCGTTCAATTTGTTCGCCGGTTTTATTGATCAAACAGTTGATAGCAAGGATTGATCTCGGTGTGGATACGCATAGAGTTTTCTCACTATCGAAGAAATTTGAAACGAGACTCTCTTCATCAGGTACGTCTTCGATCCGATCTTTGACATGTAAATAAATTTTAAATACAAAAAGATCTGCCTAGCATTGTTATTGTCTTCCGATTCGTGTTACGAATATCTATATGCAATCCTTACAGTGGTATCAGAGCCGTAGTTTATTGTGTCTAAAATTTATTTACGAATATTTTAAGATTATATTTGAAGAGTTCAAATCATAATGCATGTTTCTTATGCAATAGTTAAATTATTTGAATGCATATGGATTGTTATTATTTTATTGTGAATAAAATATGTATACGTATAAGTTAAACTATTGAGATAGTTTGTAACTTAAATTTAAAATTTTGTATTAGATACGATGGTAATCTATAATAGGTTATTAGATTCTACTGTTATGATAATTGTTATTAGTTCATGAGATGTTAATTAATAATAGTTTTCTGGCGTGAATTATTTTATGTGATATATAAGATAAACATGTTAGAAGATGTTGAACTTTGTTTTTATGACACTGTAACAACTCGGCCGGTCGTTTTGAGAATTAATGCCCCGATCCCCTATTAACTGCTTTCCCCGTATTTATTTATGCTATTGTGATTTGCCGCGATGATTCGTTTTGAGTTTCAGAGTGTTTTGGGACACTTAATCCCTAAATGAGAGCTTAAGCCTTAGAATCTGGACCGTAGTCGGAGCAGTATGAAGACGGCTCTAGAATGGAATTCCGTCGATTCCATTAGCTCCGTTGGGTAATTTCGGACTTAGGGGCGTGTCCGGATTGTGTTTTGGAGGTCCGTAACTTAATTAGGCTTGAAATGCCGAAAGTTAAATTTTTGGAGTTTTCGGGCCGATAGTGAAACTTTGATATCGGGGTCGAATCCGATTTCGGAAGTTGGAGTAGGTCCGTAGTGTTGAATATGACCCGTGTGCAAAATTTCGGGTCAATCGGACATAGTTTGGTTGGTTTCGGTATCGGTTGTAGAATTCAGAGATTTCAAGTTCATTAGGTTTGGATTGGAGGGTGATTCGTGGTTTTAGCGTTGTTTGATGTGATTTGAGGGTTCGACTGAGTTTGTATGATGTTTTAGGATTTGTTGGTATGTTTGGTTGAGGTCCCTGGGGCCTCGGGTGAGTTTCGGATGCTTAACGGATTGAAATTTGGACTTAGGCAACTTCTAAATTTGCTGAACCTGTTGTTTTCGCACCTGCGGATTTTGGATTGCAGGTGCGGCGCCGCAGAAGCTGTTTGGAAACCTCAAATGTGGTCTGAGGCATGAATACCATTGGTCGCAGATGCGGCTCAAGGACCACAGAAGAGGAACCGCATCTGCGAGGAGTGGGGCGCAGGTGCGGTGTTTGGAGACTTAATGAATTTTCGCAGGTGCGGTATCCTAGTCGCAGAAGCGGGACCGCAGATGCGGCCCCATGACCGCAGATGCGGTAATCGCTGGGTAGATATATGAAATTTTGAGGGTTTGAAGTTCATAACACCAAATTCGATTTTGAGCTCGGGAGTAGGTGATTTTGCGAGGTTTTTGAAGAGGAAATCAGTGGGTAACAATTTTTAACCCTATTTCGTTTATATTTTATTAATCTATTGTTGTTTTACACATCTAATCAAAGAATTTGAGTGGAAGAATGGGAATTTGAGGGAAAAAGTTCCCCAACCGTTTTGGGGTTTTGATCGGGTTTTAGTTGTCTGAATTGAGTAATTTTTGGACGAGTGATCTCGTGAGTGAATGGGTGTTCTAAATTGGTAACTTTTACCCGATTTCGAGACGTGGGCCGGGGAGGATTTTTGGGCATTTTTCTATTTTCTTGTCTTAGCTTCGATTTCTTTAGCTAAATTAGTTGTTTGTAGTTATATTTACGTTATGAAATTGATTTGATTAGATTTGGACCACTCGGAGTTAGATACTCGTGGCAAGAGTGTGATATCAGATTGATTTTGAGCTGGTTCGAGGTAAGTGGCTTGCCTAACCTTGTGTGGGGGACTCCCCTTAGGATTTTGGTACTATTGTTATATGAATGCCGTGTACGTGAGGTGACGAGTGCGTACATGTGCCAATTGTTGAAAAACCCCGTTTTCATTAAGTAAATATCTATGTTTTTCTTTAATTGAGCAATAGTAGTACATGAAGCCTACTGTTTAGCTTAGGAAAGCATGCTTACGTGACTTAACTGTCTTATCTGCTTTAACTATTTTACTTGGATTCTGTGTAGCATGTTTAGGGTACCTGTTTATTTGACACGAACTTGAATATAACTGTAGATTTCCTTCTCGAGACTGTTGCGTATATTGATTTGGTTGTGTATTTACTTTGGGACTATGGAACGTTATTCTGGGAGATCCCCCTGCACATCTATATTTGGGACTATGGGACGGTATCCCGGGAGATCCCCCTGTATTGGATATTTACTTTAGGACTACGTATCGGTATTCCGGGAGATTCCCCTGCACATTTACGATTTGGACTACGGGACGGTATCCTGGGAGATCCTCTGCACATTTACATTTGGGACTACGGGACATTATCCTGGGAGATCCCCTGTTGATATCTCTGTGTACTGAGTTATTTCTTTCTGTGATTTTCATCTTTATTGACTGTTAGTATTTCAATTATACTGTCACATTTCATACTATTTTACCTTGTTATATATATAACCGATAGGGCCCTGACCTTCCTCGTCACTACTCGACCGAGGTTAGGCTTGGCACTTACTGGGTACTGCTGTAGTGTACTCATGCCCTTTCCTGCACATGTTTTTCGTGTGCAAATCCAGGTTCTTCTGCTCAGCCATACTATCCGTGAGGCGAGGCGATCCAGAGACTTCGAGGTATATCTTCCGCGTCCGCAGACCTAGAAGTCCCTCTCTATTCTCCCTTCAGTTATAGACTTTTTGTAATTTTCTTTCGTTTAGACTTCTGGAGTTAGAACATTATGTATTTTCTTATCTTGTGATTCATGATTTCGGGTGTTGGGAGTCTTATATTCAGTCGAGAGTGTTATTATTGTATATTCCGAGCGGCATTTTAAACTCTTTAATTATATTACCTGTTAGTTGGCTAGTTTGGTATCTTTAATTCGTTTTCCGCAATGTGTTAGGCTTACCTAGTCGTAGAGACTAGGTGCCGTCACGAGAGTTCATGGAGGGAGAACTTGGGTCGTGACAAGTTGGTATCAGAGCTCTAGGTTCATAGGATTGAATCATAAGCCGGTTTATTAGAGTCTCGCGGATCGGTACGGAGACGTCTGTACTTATCTTCGAGAGGCTATGTAAATGTTAAGAAAATTCCACTTCATTTGATCCCTTGTCGTGCAAGATTATTGATATCAATATTCTAAACCTCTGTCTTCTATTCTCTCACAGATGGTGAGGACACGTGCTATCAGAGATGATCAGACACCCGCGCCCCCTACTAGAGCTGCTAGAGGTCGGGGCCGGGGTAGAGGCCAAGGACGCGCACGTGTTGCTGCTAGAGCACCCGCGCGAGCTGCTACAAAGGAGCCACCAGCAACTCCAGCCGGAGCCCAGGCACTTGATACGCCTACTGCTACTACTACTCCAGCTCTCTAGGAGACCCTTGCACAGCTCATAAGCATGTACACCACTCTAGCTCAGGCAGGGTTGATTCCCCTTGCTGCAGCCGTATCTCAGGCCGGGGGAGGAGCACAGACTCCCGCCGCCCGTACCCCAGAGCAGTGGGTTCAGGTTGATCAGATCCTAGAGGTTATACCGGTAATGCCTGTAGCCCCGGTTCAGCCCGAGAATAGGGCAGTAGCTTTAGAGGAGGAGCAATGGAGGCTTGAGAGGTTCAAGAAGTTCCAGCCTCCTACATTCAGTGGTCTAGCATCAGAGGATTCTTAGGGATTTCTGGAGGAGTGCCACCGTATCCTCCACACTATGGGTATATCAGGGTCGAGTGGGGTTTCATTCACTGCCTTCCAGCTTCGAGGAGCAGCCTATTAGTGGTGGCGTACTTTTGAGTTGGACAGTTCGGCTGAGGCAGCTTCCCTCACATGGACCCAATTTTCAGATATGTTTTTGAGGAAGTATGTCCCACAGAGCCTCAGGGACGCATGGCGCGCGGAGTTTGAGCATTTGCGCCAGGGTTCTATGACTGTTTCGGAGTATGTTGTCCATTTTAGTGACTTGGATAGGCATGCACCGGCCTTGGTTTCTACGGTTCGTGAGAGAGTTCGCCGGTTTATTGTGGGGCTCATTCCCAGCATCAGGTCTAGCATGGCCCGGGAGTTGGAGATGGATATTGCTTATCAGCAGGTGGTGAGCATTTCTAGGAGAGTAGAGGGCATGCTTGCTCGGGATAGAGAGGAGAGAGAGGCCAAGAGGTCTCGAGAGTCAGGCCATTATTCTGGTGCCCGTGCTCCAGCTGCAGTTCGTCATGGTAGGGGTTATATGAGTCGCCCCGTTCATTCATCTCTTCCAGTAGCCAATGGTATTCCAGCTCCTCCTAGACCTCAAGAGCCTTATATGCATCTCCAATATCTAGTGTGCCTCCTGCACGGGGTGCTTTCAGTGGTCAGTCCAGCAGACCTGGCCTGAGCCAATCACAACCTCCACGTCCTCCTAGAGCTTGTTTTGAGTGTGGCGACACATGGCATGTGGTGAGGGATTGCCCTAGACTTAGGAGGGGTGCATCTCCACAGACTTCTCAGCCACAACATGCTCCGTAGAGTTCCCAGGCTATGATTACAGCACCAGTTGCTACCCCACCCGCTCATCCAGCTAGAGGTGGAGCTCGGGGAGGTAGAGGTCACCGTAGAGGGGGAGGCTAGGCCAGATACTATGCCCTTCCTGCCCGTACTAAGGCTGTTGCCTCTAATTCTATCATCACAGGTAATGTTCTGGTCTATCATAGAGATGCATCGGTTCTATTCGATCTAGGCTCCACTTATTCTTATGTGTCCTCTTATTTTTCCCCGGATTTGGGCGTATCTCAGGATTCTTTGAGTTCCCCTATTTATGTTTCTACTCCTATGGGATATTCTCTTGTTGTGGACCGTGTTTATTGGTCGTGTTTGATTGCTCTTAGTGGTTTTGAGACCAGAGCTAATTTATTATTGCTCAGCATGGTAGATTTTGATGTTATCTTGGGCATGGACTGGTGGTCTCCTCATTATGCTATTCTTGATTGTCACGCCAAGACCGTGACACTGGCTATGCCAGGTGTACCGTGATTAGAGTGGAGGGGTACCTTAGATCACACTCCCAGTAGAGTTATTTCATTTCTTAAAGCTCAGCGAATGTTGAGAAGGGGCGTGACGCTTATCTAGCTTATGTGAGAGATGTCAATATTGATACCCCTACAGCTGATTTAGTCCCTGTAATGCGGGATTTTTCTGATGTGTTCCTGACTGATCTTCCGGGCATGCCGCCCGACAGAGATATTGATTTTGGCATTGATTTATTTTCGGGCACTCAACCCATTTTTATTCCTCCTTACCGTATGGCTTCTCCTAAGTTGAAGGAGTTGAAGGGTCAGTTACAAGAATTGCTTGATAAGGGCTTTATTCGACCCAGTTTATCACCTTGGGGTGCTCCTATCTTGTTTGTGAAGAAAAAGGATGGTTCTATGCGTATGTGCATTGATTATCGCCCGTTGAACAAAGTTACAGTGAAGAACCAGTATCCTTTGCCTCGTATTGATGACCTGTTTGATCAGTTATAGGGTGCTCGAGTGTTTTCTAAGATTGACTTGCGTTCAGGTTAACATCAGTTGAAGATTTGGGAGCCAGATATCCCGAAGACTGCTTTCAGGACTCGGTATGGTCATTACGAGTTCCTTGTTATGTCATTTGGGCTAACCAATGCCCCAACAACATTTATGCATTTGATGCACAGTGTATTCCGGCCATATCTTGACTCGTTCATCATGTCTTTATTGATGACATTCTGGTGTACTCCCGGAGTCGGGAAGATCATGAGCAGCACCTGAGTACAGTGCTTCAGACTTTGAGAGAAAAGAAGTTATATGCGAAGTTCTCGAAATGTGAGTTTTGGTTGGGTTCTTTGGATTTCTTGGGTCACGTAGTATCGAGTGATGGGATCAAGGTGGATCCGAAGAAAGTGGAAGCAGTGCAGAGTTGGCCCAGACCATCCTCAGCTACATAGATCCATAGTTTTCTTGGCTTGGCGGGTTATTACCGTCAATTTGTTGAGGGATTTTCATCTATTGCAGCACCTATGACCAGGCTGACCCAGAAGGGTGCTCCATTTAGGTGGACGGAGGAGTGTGAGGAGAGCTTTCAAAAGCTCAAGATAGCTTTGACTACAACTCCAGTATTGATATTGCCTACAGTTTCGGGGTCTTATACTGTCTATTATGATGCCTCGAGGATTGGCCTTGGAGCGATATTGATGCAGGACGGTAGTGTGATTGCCTATGCGTCCAGATAGCTGAAGGTGCATGAGAAGAATTATCTTGTCCATGATCTCGAGTTAGCTGCTATTGTTCACGCCTTGAAGATTTGGCGTAATTATTTTTACGGTGTTTCTTGTGAGATCTACACTGATCATCAGAGCTTGCAGCATCTGTTCAAGCAGAAGGATCTTAATTTGCGTCAGAGGAGGTGGTTAGAGCTGCTGAAGGACTATGATATCACTATCTTGTATCACCCGGGCAAGGCTAATGTGGTGGCCGATGCTCTGAGTCACCATGCAGAGAGTTTGGGGAGTGTGGCTTATTTACTAGCAGCAGAGAGGCCCATTGCGATGGATGTTCAGGCCTTAGCCAGCCAGTTTGTGAGATTGGATATTTTGGAGCCCAGTCGGGTCCTAGCTTGTGTGGTTTATCGGTCTTCCTTGTTTGATCGTATTAGAGAGCGTCAGTATGATGACCCTCATTTGCTTGTTCTCAAGGACAAGGTTCTGCATGGTAATGCCAGAGATGTGACCATTGGTGATGACGGGGTATTGAGGATGCAGGGTTGGATATGTGTACCCAATGTTGATGCGCTTTGGGAGTTGATTCTAGAGGAGGCCCACAGTTCGCGGTATTCCATCCATCCGGGTGCCGCGAAGATGTACCAGGATTTGAGACAACACTATTGGTGGAGGAGGATGAAGAAAGATATATTTGGGTTTGTAGCTCGGTGCCTCAATTGTCAGCAGGTGAAGTATGAGCATCACAGACCGGGTGGCTTGCTTCAACAGATAGAGATTCCAGAGTGGAAGTGGGAGCGGATCACCATGGACTTCGTAGTTGGACTCCCACGGACTTTGAGGAAGTTCGATGCCATTTGGGTGATTTTAGATCGGCTGACCAAGTCCGCGCACTTCATTCCTGTGTGTACCACTTATTCTTCAGAGCGGTTGACTGAGATTTATATCCGGGAGATTGTTCGTCTGCATGGTATTCCAATTTCCATCATTTCAGATAGAGGTACTCAGTTCACATCACGGTTCTGGAGGGCCGTACAACATGAGTTGGGTACTCGGGTGGAGTTGAGCACAACATTTCACCCCCAGACGGACGGACACTCCGAGCGCACTATCAATATTCTTGAGGATATGCTCCGTGCGTGTGTGATGGAGTTTGGAGGTTCTTGGGATCAGTTCTTGCCACTGGCGGTGTTTGCCTACAACAACAGTTACCAGTCCAACATTCAGATGGCACCATATGAGGCTCTGTATGGTAGGTGGTGTAGATCCCCGGTGGGTTGGTTCGAGCCGGACGAGGCTAGATTATTGGGCACAAATTTAGTTCAGGATGCTTTGGAGAAGATTAAGGTGATTCAGGATAGATTCCGCACAGCCTAGTCCAGACATAGTAGTTATGCGGACCGGAAGGTTTAAGATGTTTCATTTATGGTTGTAGAGCGGATCTTGCTTCGGGTTTCGCCTATGAAGGGCGTTATGAGATATGGGAAGAAGGGCAAATTGAGTCCAAGGTTTATTGGTCCCTTTGAGGTACTGCGACGTGTTGGGGAGGTTGCTTATAAACTTGCCTTACCTTCCAGCTTGGCAAGAGTTCATCCGGTGTTTCATGTTTTGATGCTCCGGAGGTATCATAGTGATCAGTCGCACGTGTTGGATTTCAGTTCAGTCATGTTGGACAAGGATCTATCTTATGTTGAGGAGCCAGTGGCTATATTGGACAGGCAGGTTCGAAAGCTGAGGTCAAAGAGCATTGCATCAGTAAAGGTTCAGTGGCGGGGTCAGCCGGTCGAGGAGGCGACTTGGGAGACCGAGCAGGATATGCGCAGCCGTTACCCTCATCTTTTCACCACTTCAGGTATGTCTCTATGCTCGTTCGAGGACGAATAAATATTATAAGAGGGGGAGGATGTAACGATCTAGCCGGTTGAGAATTAACGTCCCGATCCCCTATTAACTGCTTTTCCCGTGTTTATTTCTGCTATTGTGATTTGCCGGGATGATTCGTTTTGAGTTTTGGAGTGTTTTGGGCCACTTAGTCCCTAAATGAGAGCTTAAGCCTTAAAATTTGGACCATAATCGAAGGATGTGAAGACGGCTCCGGAATGGAATTCCGTCGATTCCGTTAGCTCCGTTGGAAGATTGCGGGCTTAGGGGCATGTCCGGATTGTGTTTTGGAGGTCCGTAGCTTAATTAGGTTTTGAAATCCCAGAAGTTGAATTTTTGGAGTTTTCGGGCCGATAGTGAAATTTTGCTATCAGGGTCGAAATCTGATTCTGGAAAATGGAGTAGGTCCGTAGTGTTGAATATGACTTGTGTGCAAAATTTGGGGGCAATCGGACATGGTTTGGTTGGTTTAGGCATCAGTTGTAGAATTCGAAGATTTCAAGTTCATTAGGTTTGGATTGGAGGGTGATTCGTGATTTTAGTGTTGTTCGATGTGATTTGAGGGTTCGACTGAGTTCGTATGATGTTTTAGGATTGGTTTGTATGTTTGGTTGAGGTCCCGGGGCATCGGGTGAGTTTCGGATGCTTAACGGATTCGAATTTGGACTTAGGCAACTTCTGAATTTGCTGAAGCTGTTGTTTTCGCACCTGCGGATTTTGGACCGCAGGTGCGGCGCCGCAGATACGGTCTGAGGCATGAAGACCATTGGTCAGAGATGCGGCTCAAGGACCACAGAAGCGGAACCGCATCTGCGAGGAGTGGAGCGCAAGTGCGGTGTTTGGAGACTTAATGAATTTTTGCTGGTGCGGTTTCCTAGTCGTAGAAGCGGGACCGCAGATGCGGCTCCATGACCGTAGATGCGGTAATCGCTAGGCAGAAATATGAAATTTTGAGGGTTTGAAGTTCATAACACCAAATTTGATTTTGAGCTCGGGAGTAGGCGATTTTGTGAGGTTTTTGAAGAGGAAATCAGTGGGTAACGATTCTTAACCCTATTTCATTAATCTATTGTTGTTTTACACATCTAATCAAAGAATTTGAGTGGAAGAATGGGTATCTGGGGGAAAAAGTTCCCCAACCGTTTTGGGGTTTTGATTGGGTTTTAGTTTTTCGGAATTGAGTAATTTTTGAACGAGTGATCTCGTGAGTGAATGGGTGTTCTAAATTGGTAACTTCTACCCGATTCCGAGACGTGGGCCCAGGGAGGATTTTTGGGCGTTTTTCTATTTTCTTGCCTTAGCTTCGATTTCTTTAGCTAAATTAGTTGTTTGTAGTTATATTTACGTTATGAAGTAGATTTGATTAGATTTGGGCCACTCGGAGTTTGATACTCGTGGCAAGAGCGTGGTATCAAATTGATTTTGAGCTAGTTCGATGTAAGTGGCTTGCCTAATCTTGTATGGGGGACTCCCCTTAGGATTTTGGTACTGTTGTTATATGAATGCCGTGTACGTGAGGTGACAAGTGCGTACATGTGCTAATTGTTGAAAAACCCCGTTTTCATTTAGTAAATATCTATGTTTTTCTTTAATTGAGCAATACTAGTATATGAAGCCTACTGTTTAGCTTAGGAAAACATGCTTACTTGACTTAACTGTCTTATCTGCTTTAACTGTTTTACTTGGATTCTGTGTAGCATGTTTATGGTACCCGTTTATTTGACACGAACTTGAATATAACTGTAGATTTCCTTCTCGAGACTGTTGCGTATATTGATTTGGTTGTGTATTTGCTTTGGAACTACGAAATGTTATTCCGGAAGATCCCCCTGCACATTTATATTTGGGACTATGAGATGGTATCCCGCGAGATCCCCCTGTATTGGATATTTACTTTGGGACTACGTATCGGTATTCTGGGAGATCCCCCTGCACATTTACGATTTGGACTACGGGACGGTATCCCCGGAGATCCTCTGCACATTTACGTTTGGGACTGCGGGACGTTATGCTGGGAGATCCCCTGTTGATATCTCTGTGTACTGAGTTATTTCTTTTTGTGATTTTCATATTTATTCACTGTTAGTATTTCAATTATACTGTCACATTTCATACTATTTTACCTTGTTATATATATATATATATAACCGGTAGGGCCCTGACCTTCCTCGTCACTACTCGACCGAGGTTAGGCTTGGTACTTACTAGGTACCGCTATGGTGTACTCATGCCCTTTCCTGCACATGTTTTTCGTGTGTAGGTCCAGGTTCTTCTGCTCAGCCATCCTATCCGTGAGGCGAGGCGATCCGGAGACTTCGAGGTATATCTGCCGCGCCCGCAGACGTAGAAGTCCCTCTCTATTCTCCCTTCAGTTATAGACTTCTTGTATTTTTCTTTCGTTTAGACTTCTGGAGTTAGAACATTATGTATTTTCTTAGCTTGTGATTCATGAGATTTCGGGTTTTGGGAGTGTTATATTCAGTCGAGAGTGTTATTATTGTATATACCGAGCGGTATTTTAAACTCTTTAATTATATTACCTGTTAGTTGGCTAGTTTGGTATCTTCAATTCGTTTTCCGCAATGTGTTAGGCTTACCTAGTTGTAGAGACTAGGTGCCCTCACGACAAGTCACGGAGGGAGAACTTGGGTCGTGACAGTCACGTGCTTGTTCATTACATAATTTTGAATTATTTATTACATGTTATGTAAATTAATTTAGAACTAAGCATGTAGACAACTTGAACCAAATTCGCATGCTATAAAGGATTTGATCTTCATGTTATTAAAAGCTGTTTTAGTAACAACCCCCTCTTACTAAAATTTGAGTTCTTAAATAATAAAATATAAGATATTTTACTATAGAGCTATCCATCAAAGTAAATAATTTTACTTATTTCTTGTTTATAAGGAGCGGCCTGACTACCAGGAGACTTATAGAATATGTTAATATTATTTATTGCATTAGATGTGTGGGAATTATCCAATTTTACAGTAGCCGCCTGGACTACTCGGGGAGTATAAAATTTTATAAGTTCTTTGCTATCATGATGGTTGAATTCAACTATGCCAATAGGATCGACCTGACTACCAGGGGACTATTTGACATAGAGCTATTTAAGGAAATTGTATGGGGATACAATTGGTAAGAGTACCTACCTTTAAAATATATGTGAGAAATGACTTGTCTTCCAAGGGGCTCTTATATATTGTTAAAGGATTCCTTTACTCCACTAACATAAATAAAGATTTCGTAAACTATAATGACGGAAAATAGTTTTAAATAATTAGTGGAAATATCATTTAGATAAAAGTTCATGTCTTTATGATATGTGTAAATATGTTCTTATATTATTGTCTTTTCTATTCTAATTTAGATTTCTCAATATGTCTGCTATATCACTGCGTGGAATACTTGAGACGAACAAGTTGGTAGGACCAAACTTTGATGATTGGTACAGAAATTTGAGAATTGTTCTCATGCATGAAAAGCTTATTGATGCGATCGATAAGCCTTCCAAGGAAGTCCCCGATGAGGATGATGATGATGCTACCAAGATTTATCAGAATACTTGGAAGAATGTCTTATTACCAAATGCATCATTCTCACTTCTATGAGTTCTGAACTACAGAGGAAACATCAGGATATGGATCCAACTGTAATCATTGAACATCTTAAGAAGATGTTTGGTACACAAAGCAAGACAACTAGATACCAGCTATCTAAGGCTTTATTTGGATCCAAAATTACTAGAAACTCTCCAGTTGGACCCCATGTCAATCATATGATTGATCTTATTGAAGAACTTGAGAAGTTGGGGTGCAAACTGGGTAAAGAGCTTTCTCAAGATTTGATCTTGCAGTCACTATCTGAATCCTTTTCACAATTTGTTATTAATTTCAATATGCATAAAATGGATTGTGATCTTCATTAGATGCTTAACTTGCTGATTGATTATGAGAATAAACTTGCATCTGAGAAGAAGAAAGGAACTGTCATGTTGGTTGGAAACTCTTCTAAGAAGAAGGGTAAGGGTAAAAGTAAACCCAAGAAAAAGCCTACTGCGCCTTAAGGTGGTGTGACCAAACCCAAAGGCAAAGCTGACCAATCTAATGCTGAATGTTTCCATTGTAAGAAGATAGGACATTGGAAGAGAAACTGCAGGGAGTATCTTGCAACTCTAAAGGACAAGAAACAAGATAAGACTTTAATGAAAAATGTTTTCAAGGTTTCTTTAACAACTACTGATTCTTCATTATGGGTATTAGATACTGGAAGTGGTTATAACATCTGCAATATGTTGCAGGGGTTCCAGATAAGTAGAAGGTTGAAGAGAGGAGAAGTTAATCTACAAGTTGGAAATGGTGCAAAAGTTGCAGCCGTAGCTGTAGGATCAATCTCTTTAATAATCCCTACGGGCAAAGTACTTATGTTGGATGATTGTTATTACGTTCCTAAATTTGTTTCGAACATAATTTCAGCTTCTACGTTAGACAAACATGGTTTTCGCATTAACATAGGCAATGGTATTTGCTCTATTTATTATGGTGATGATTTATATGTGAATGTCTATCTCCAACATGATGTTTATGTCTTACCTAATGTGAATTCTAATTCGATTATGCATGTTTCTAGTCTTAAGAGGAAAAGAGATGATCAAGTAAAACATACATACCTTTGGCATTGTAGGCTTGGTCATATTGGAGAGAAAAAAATTAACAAGTTGTACAAGGAAGGGTACCTTGATAAGTATAATTTTGAATCATATCCAACTTGTGAATCATGTCTCAAAGGAAAAATGACCAAATCTTCATTTACTAAAAGTGGAGAAAGGGCATTTGAATTGTTGGGACTAATTCATACAGATGTTTGTGGGCCCATGAAAATTCAAGCTAGAGGTGGATATTCTTACTTCATCACCTTCATTGATGATATGTCAAGATATGGATTTGTGTATCTTATGAAACATAAATATGAATCTTTTAAAATGTTCAAAAGGTTCCGTAGTGACATTAAGAAACAGACTGGTAAAAGTATCAAAGTACTAAGGCCTGATAGAGGTGGAGAATATCTTAGTGAAGATTTTACTAGGTATCTCAAAGAGAATGGGATTCTGTCACGACCCGGATTTCCTACCCTCGGGAGTCGTGATGGCGCCTACTAGTAAAAGCTAGGCAAGCCAATCAACTGAATTATTTGCCTTGTTGCCATTTTTAAATCCGTTAACAGTTATAATCCAACAGTTAATAATCAACAAAATTTAACAAATGGAAGACTTAATTTCAAGTTTAATAATACTGCTAACACCATTCCATAACAACACTACCCAAGATTGGTGTCACAACTTCACAGACTATCTAAGATTACTACAAATAAAGGTCTGAAAGAAATAATACAATACCGTCTCTGGAGATACAAGAAAGAAACATGTCTAATATCTAGAAGGAGACGCCAAGGCCTGCGGACGCCTGTAGGACTACCTCGGGTCGCCTGATGGACCAGAAGCAGCAACCTCACTGCGGTCCGAAATCTACAACACTGGGATCTACACAAAAGAGTGCAGAGTGTAGTATCAGCACAACCGACCCCATGTGCTGGTAAGTGCCTAGCCTAACCTCGGCGAATTAGTAACGAGGCTAGGACCAGACTACCAAGAATAAACCTGTGCAGTTAAATCATATACAGCGGAACAATACAAGCAGAAATGTACAGCTTGGGAGGGGGAAACATACTGCGGGAACATCGAAAAATAACAGAAAAACAACAAGTAAATATAAGGATCACCACAGTTCAATTGAAGATAGGAAGGGGGATCATGCTGCGGGGTACAACAAGTATCAACAGAAAAACCAACAATCAAATGTAGAGAAACCATAATTCAGTTATCAATAAAATCAGGAAATCGAAGGCAAGTGCACGGCATCACCCTTCGTGCTTTAACACTCTCTCACCAAAACAATGCACGACATCACCCTTCGTGCTTTAACACTCTCTCACCAAAATAATGCACGGCATCACCCTTCGTGCTTTACACTCTTCCTCACCCAAGCAACAATCACAAACAATAAGGGCAAGGGAATAAATGAAATCACAATAATATCACAATAAAATCCCGGCAACACAAATAACATCACAAATAAATCAAGTAACAACAGGAAATCAGTAAGTAAGCGTAAAGAACACCATAACTCAATTACTAGTAAAATCAGGAAGATCAAGGACAAGTGCACGGCATCACCCTTCGTGCTTTTACTCTCGTCCTCACCATGAAAATCAGTATAATTGGCACGACATCACCCTTCGTGCTTTTACCTCACATAATCACTCATATAAAGGCACGAAATTGTACATCATGCGGCACGGCATCACCCTTCGTGCTTTACACTCTTTCTCACGAAAATAATGCACGGCATCACCCTTTGTGCTTTACACTCTTCCTTACCCAAACAGCAATCACAAACAATAAGGGCAAGGGAATAAATGAAATTTGCAATAAGAATCCCGGCAAGGGAACAATAGTTCAACAAACAAGTCCCGGCAAGGGAATAACATCAAGAACATCAACATCCCGGCAAGGGAGATAACAACAAAAGCAACAATATCCCGGCAAGGTAGATAATATAATGATTCTCTTCTCCTTTTCACTTTCATTTCACATCTCACTTCACAACTTGAGCCAATGCTCTAAAAGGTTTCAATTACCGCTCATACTTTCACATTTCGTTATACAACTTGAGCCAACGCTCCTCAATAATAAAACATCACAATGACTTCCACGAACCTTGCCCAACAAATAAAAATCATTACCAAGATATGAATAATACAACGAAGTCATAAAAGTCACATTAAGAGACTCACGGGCATGCTAGACACCAACGTATCGATACTCGTCACCATGCCTCTACGTCGTACTCAACAATTACCACATAGCAAATAGGACTCGACTCCTAATCCCTCAAGCTAAGGTTAGACCAAACACTTACCTCGATGCCACGAACACAATTCATGTCTCAATTATCGCTTTGCCCCTTGATTCCACCACCAATTCGCTGGTATCTAGCCACAAGTTACTTAATTATATCAATGAACGCTAAATGAATCAACTCCAATGCATGAAAATAAGTTTTCCAAAGTTTTACCCAAAAAGTCAAAAATCGACCCCGGGCCCGTTTGGTCCAAACCCGAAATTCCGACCAAAACCCGATTATCCATTCACCCCCGAGCTCGGATATATAATTGGTTTTGGAATCCGACCTCAATTTAAGGTCTAACTCCCCAAATTTCAATATTCTTAGGTTTTTCCCAAAATTCCCAATTCCCCCATGAAAACCCTAGATTCTTGGATGAAATCTTGTAAAAATGAAGTTAAGGAGTAAAGAAAATGAGTTAGAAATCACTTACCAATGTTTTCGAGAAGAAAGGTTGTTTGAAAAATCGCCTCTCATGTTTTTGGGGTTTGAAAAATGAAAAATAACTGAAAATCCCGTCTAAATATACCCCTCTCAGACCCCCTGTGCGGACCGCACAAAATCGAGTGCGGCCGCACAGTTCTCCATGTGGACAGCAGTGATATGCTTTAGTATTTTGGCCATAACTTTCTCTACAGAGGTGAAAATTCTGATTTCTTTATCTTTCTAGAAACTAGACACGAACGGCTACAACTTTCGTTTTTGAATCATCTCACAATTCCTTGTAGATCAAAAGATATAGGCTTCCGAAGTCGGACCAGCGAACCTGTGCGGACCGCACAAAATCGAGTGCGGCCGCACAGCCCCCACCGCAGACAGCACCAAAACCAATGCGGTCAGCACTGGCGGGTTCAGAGATTTGCACTTCTCTGAACCTGCAACATCCATGTTTTAAGTCTAGGACATCCGGAACCTACCCGAAACTCACCCGAGCCCTCGGGGCTCCAAACCAAACATGCACACTACCTCAAAAACACCCTACGGACTTACTCGTGCGATCAAATCGCCAGAATAACATCAACAACTATGAATTTAGCATCAAAATCATAAAATCACTTAAGAACTTCAAATTTTCCAATTTTCTCAAATACGGTCCGATTCACGTCATTTCAAGTCCGTTTCTTATCAAATTTCACAGACTCGACTTAAACCATATATAAGACCTATACCGGGCTCCAGAACCATAATACGGGCCCGATACCATCAAATTTGAAACACATCTCATTTCCAAAACTCATAAATAATTCCAGAAAACAATTTTTTTTCTAAAATTCATTTTTCGGGCTTGGGACCTCGGAATTCGATTACGGGCACACGCCCAAGTCCCTTAATTTTCCTACGGACCCTCAGGGACCATTAAATCACGGGTCCAGGTCCGTTTACCCAAAATGTTGACTGAAGTCAACTTAATTCATTTTAAAGCCAAATTTTATCATTTTTCACAGATTTTTACATATAGACTTTCCGGCTACGCGTTCGGACTGCGCACGCAAATCGAGGTGATGCTGAAAGAGGTTTTTAAGGCCTCAAAACGCAGAATTTAATTTAAAAACAAGTGATGACCTTTTGGGTCATCACAGAGTCTCTCTTAGTGGACACCTCCAGGAACACCACAACACAATGGTGTGTCTGAAAGGAGAAATCGAACCTTATTAGATATGGTGAGATCTATGATGGGGTTCACTGATCTTCCAATAAATTCATGAGGATATGCTTTGGAAGCAGGAACATACTTACCTAATAAAGTTCCCACTAAGTTAGTCTCTACAACACCATATGAGATATGGAAAGGACGTAAGCCTAACCTTAAACACATTAAAGTTTGGGGTTGTCCAGCTTATGTTAAGAGACTGCAGTCTGATACACTTGACTCATGATCTGATAAATGTAGGTTCATTGGGTATCCCAAAGAAACAATGGGATATTATTTCTATCACCCTTATGACAATAAAGTGTTTGTGGCTAGAGGAGCAACCTTTTTGGAAAGGGAATTTCTTTTGGAAGGAAATTATAGTGGAGAAATAGAACTTGATGAAGTTCAAGAAACTAATGAATCAACACAAAATTAAGATCATGAGACACAAGTTGAAGAACCTTTATTGGATGTTTTGAAGTTGACAAGAAAGTTGCCATCTTCAACGCTTGAAGTTCAAGAACTAAATGTAGTTCAAGAACAGGTTAATGAACCAGTTCCAAACCAAATTGAACAACAACCAAATCCAACTCAAGGTGAACAAGTTGTACAAGCACCTCTTAAAAGGTCTACACGAGAACGTCATGTACCAACTAGATTAAATCTAATGGTACAAGATGATGTATCAAATGAGGTTGATCATAATGATGATGACCCTAAGACCTGTGAAGAGGCTATACAAAGTTCTGATTATGAGAAATTACAAAAGGCCATGGAATCCGAAATGGAATCCATGAATAAAGTATGGACTTTAGTTGAACCTTCAAAGGGTATAAAACCTGTAGGTTGTAAATGGGTTTTTAAGAAAAAGATTGGAGCAGACGGAAAGGTGGAGACCTACAAAGCCCGTCTTGTTGCCAAGGGATATCGTCAAAAAGAAAGAATCAGCTAGACTTTCTCTCCCGTGGCAATGCTCAAATCAATTCGAATTTTGCTTGCTATAGCGGCATACTATGATTATGAAATATGGCAAATGGATGTGAAAATAACTTTCCTTAATGGTGAGATAAAAGAGGATGTGTTTATTACACAACCTGAAGGTTTCACATCTCCGTCTGATCATAATAAAATTTGCAAGCTACAAAGATCCATTTATGGACTAAAGCAAGCTTCTCGAAGTTGGAATATTCGCTTTAACAAGACAATTGAAAAGTTCAATTTTGTTAGATGCGAAGAAGAACCTTGTGTGTACAAGAAGGTTAGTGGGAGCACAATTATATTGTTAGTACTGTATGTTGATGATATATTGCTCATAGGGAATGGCATATCGGCATTGCAAAGTACCAAGATTTGGCTATCTGAATAGTTCTCCATGAAAGACTTGGGAGAAACAGCTTATATATTGGGAATAAAGATCTATAGAGATAGATCGAGGAAGCTGCTTAGACTTTCCCAATCTTTATACATTGATACCATTTTAAAGGTATAACATGGATAATTCCAAAAGAGGCTATCTACCGATTGGCACTGGAATTACTCTCAGTAGGGAGGATTGTCCTAAAACACCTGAAGAGAGAGAATGTCACGACCCCAAACCACCCCGATCGTGATGGCGCCTATCACAGTACTAGGCAAGCCGATTCAACACTAACAACATAAGGGTCTTTTATAAATTCATTTCCAATCAGTTAAGAACACAAGTCTTTCATTTTAATATAACAAAATACGCAGAAAAACAAATATGCAAATACATCCACACTGCCCGATCCTGGTGTCACTAGTCATGAACCACTAAGATACTGTCCAGTACTGTCTACTCAATACAAGAAAAGACTAAAATAAATAACACTAAGGATAGGAAGGAGAAAGATAGGGATGCGAACGCCGTGCAACTACCTTTCTATCTCCGGAAATACTCAGAAGCTGCTGGAAGCTCTCACTCTGATGCGCGAGCACCTGGATCTGCACACAAGGTGTAGGGAGTAACGTGAGTACGCCAACTCATTAAGTAACCAAAGTAAATAAAGGCTGAGTGCAGTGACGACCATTTAAATTATATACATAATCTAACATAGAATCTCAATAGAAATATCAAAGTCAAATCCATAGTTCAATTTCCAAACAGCTCATAAAAACTTCACTTTCAATGAAAGTTATTTAAAACATTTGTTCAACCCATTTTCAATAGAGGCTCAGTATAAAAGAAGAGTGAAAACAGTAATTTCATAAACAAGCCCCTCAGCAAAGCATCACTCATATATGTCTATCCCCTCGGGCAACCTCTCAGTCACTCGTAACTCAACTCTCGTCAATCAACACTCTCACTCAGCACTCTCGCTCAATAGATATCTCATAATAATAACTGCAGTGGCGTGCAGCCCGATCCGTAAATATATAGTCGACTGCGCTCACTGGGGGTGTGCAGACTCCGGAGGGGCTCCTACAGCCCAAGCGCTATATCGCTGCGGCGTCCAGCCAGATCCAACATATCGCTGCGGCCTCTCTCAGTCATCAACCTCACAGCCACTCGGGCATTTCAGTAAAAATCAGGGAAACTCAGCCCAAACAACTTTCATATGTTAGAGTAATGAAACTGAATCAAAAGTAAACAGGTAGAAATCATGACTGAGGATATGCCGAATTTGGCTCAAACCCAGCCCCCCGGGCCCACGTCTCGGAATCCGATAAAAATTACAAAACTAGAAAGCCCATTCACTCACGAGTCCACCCATATGAGATTCATCAAAATATGACATCAAATGGCCATCCAAATCCCCAAAATCAACTCTCAAAATTTTCTTCCATCTTCCCCAATTTTCACCCCAAATTCCCAAATTAAATGATAAAAATTAAGACATAATCATGGAATTTAACCAAATTTGAGTGAAGAACACTTACCCCAATCACTCCTCTGAAAAATCCCCTCCAAAATCGCCTTCTCCCGAGCTCTCTATTAAATTTTGGAATTATGAACTCAAGCCCTCGTTTTTGAACTTAAACATTCTGCCCAGACATTTCCTTCATCGCGAACGCGACATCCTCCTCGCGTTCGCGTAGAACAAAACTCCACTGCCATTTTTTCCTCTTTCGCGAACGCGACCTCCTTCCCGGGAACGTGAAGCTTCAGTTGCCAGAGCCTTCGCGAACGCGATGAACAAATTCCTGGGGTCCCAGCTGCTCCAACTTCCCTATGCGAACGCGACGCTACTCACGCGTCTGCGATTCACTGGAGACCCAAAAACCTACGCGAATGCATCTTCACCCCCTGACCAAGCTCTTCTTCGCGAACTTGGGACAATCTTCGCGAATGCGAAGAACAAACCTTCTGCAACAAAATACCAACAAAAATCTGCTACCTTTCAAGTTCAAAAAATGACCCATTGAGCATCTGAAACACACCCGAGGCCCTCGGGACCTCAACCAAACATGCCAACGCATCCCATAACATCATTCAAACTTGTTCCAACCTTCGGAACACTCAAAACAACACCAAAACATCAAATCACCATCGGATTCAAGCCTAAGGATCCCAAAACTTCCGAATTTCGCAAATGATGTAAAAACCTATCAAACCTCGTCCGAATGACTTGAAATTTTGCACACACATCACAAATGACACAACAGACCTACTCCAATTTCAGAAATCCAATCCGACCCTGATATCAAGATTTCCACTACCAACCGAAAAACACTAAAATTCCGATATTGCCAATTCAAGCCTAAATCTACCACGGACCTCCAAAATACATTCCGATCACGTTCCGAAGTCCCAAATCACCTGACAAAGCTATCCAAACCATAAAAACCCAATTCCGAGATCATTTACCCACAAGTCAACTTCCAGTTGACTTTTCCAACTAAAAGGCCAACTTAAGAGACTAAGTGTCTCATTCCTCTCCAAAACCACTCCAAACCCGAACCAACCAACACGATACGATGAAGTGTAGCTGAACAACACATAAAGAAGCAGAAATGGGGAAAACCGGGCGGTAACTCATGAAACGACCGCCCGGGTCATTACAGAGAACGCATGAGTAGGATCCCATACACTAGTGCGGTAGGAGCGATCATGTATACCATGACATGTACACGTCCTGATGTGGCTTATGCACTAGGAGTGACTAGCCGATATCAGACAGATCCTGGTGAGGAACATTGGAAGGTGGTGAAGACCATTCTTAAGTACTTAAGAAGGACTAAAGACCAATTCCTCATTTATGGAGATTTTGAGTTGAAACTTGAAGGTTATACTGATGCAAGTTTCTCTTCAGATAGAGATGATAGCAAATCTATTTCTGGTTATGTATTCACCTTAAATGGTGGTGCAGTGAGTTAAAAAAGTTCCAAACAAGCTACAATAGCTGATTCGATGACTGAAGCAGAACATATAGTAGCTAGTGAAGCTGCTAAGGAAGCTGTATGGATTAAAAAATTCTTAACTGAACTTGGTGTGGTTAGTTCAATAGAAGATGCAGTTCCATTGTTGTGTGAAAACACTGGAGCTATTGCTCAAGCAAAAGAACTAAGATCACACCAAAAATCCAAACACGTTCTGCGAAGGTATCACTTGATAAGAGAGATCATTGAACGTGGAGACATCGAGATTCAAAAGGTTGATGGAAAGGAAAATGCTACAGACCCATTCACTAAAGATCTTGGCGCAAAGGAGTTTGACAAGCACAAGTGGAAATTGGGAATGAAGTACAAGAGCGATTGGCTCTAGTGCAAGAGGGAGATTGTTAGGGATATAATAGATATGCCCTAGATCCAATCTCATATTTGATGATTCGAACATATTAATGTGAACATTATTTCACTTAAAATATATATGGCATTTTATATTCTTTTATCATTATTATTAATTGGTTGGTTAATTTGATAAGGTCCTTGATTAAATTTTGAGACTTGTCATCGTTATGGAGATCATGATTATGAGAGAAAAGTTTCTTATAGTTTAATCTAAATTTGTTCTTGATCGTAAAATAATTAATTTGGACATTAGTAATCCGGTTAGACCAATATTTTTGTGATTGTATCTATGGGATAAAGATTAGCTGATCTCATTAACTAAATCACATAGATAGATGATGCATATAGAGATATGATCATTGAACTGGCTCATTGGATAATTCCTAATGGTTAGAATTACCATAAACTGTCAACAGGATATTCTCTTGAAGAATGTGATGTAAGAATTTTCTTTGACCTGAGATCGTCATAGTAATTGACAAGTTATTTATTGTGCTTTGATACTAGACACCTATGGCCCTAGGGTGATAGTTGAAAGGATATTGGGTATAATTAAATGCTTGTAGAGTTAGTGATTGATCAAGATGGATCTGTCAACTCTTGGTAATGAGTTTAAGCTCCATATTATCATGAATTATAAACGACCAAACTAAGACCTTGGCCAGGGCGATTGAATGAAAGAAGAAAAGAGTTTCTTAGGTCATTCAATGGTCGATTATATTTGACATGAACATATAGTTAGTAGCCTATTAGGATTTGACAGTTGAACCATATCCTAGGGTGACTCAGAGCTATAAGGGCAGAAGGAAATACTACTTTATTCTTCTACGGGTTCTTGAGAGTAAATTGTATACTTCATGCTATCCGGTCATTAAGGAGTGTTGCTAGACGCCGCCCTTGATTAGTATATTGATGTGATTAATTTACTACCGGTTTAGTATTGAACCTATGGGGTCGCACACTTACGAGTGTTCTGGTCTTTGCTAAAGGATTAATTAACTTATTATTTGATAATTAGATTAAGGAATTTAATTAGTCAAATAGATTTAGTTATTAGTCCAAAATAAAATATTATTATATTCTTTGCTAGCACAGAGGATATAATTAATATTGTGAATAAATTGATCTTTCCTATTTGGAATAGAAAATTGAATTATATCTCTTGGTTGAAATATAAAATATAGATATATATATATGGTATATATCTAGTCGATTTTATATTTTATGGTTGAAATATAAAATATAGATATATACATATGACAATATAATTCTATATTTTGTGTATGTCATTTGTATGTTTTTACCGAATATCAACAACATAAATATTTCATGTATATCAACGGTATATTTTGCTATATATATTGCTAGTTTTTGAAATACCTATTCTTCCATTAAAGCAGGTAATTAGGGCCCTAACTCTGCCAAGACTCAGATTGATTATCATCTCCTTAAGAGAGATGATAAGGGCCTTTGTACGGACTGTAAGGTTATCCCGAGTGAGTGTCTGTCGATGCAACATAGGCTCTTGGTAATGGACTTGGAGGTCAAGGGAGCAAGGAAGAAGAGAGTGGTGTGCGGCCAACCTAAGATTAAGTGGGGAGACTTAACTAAGGGAAAGGTTCAGGAGTTGAGAGAGAAGCTGTTGGCTATGGGGTGCTGGAGGAGTAGTGGGGACGTGAGTAGTATGTGGACCACGACAGCGAACTGCATTAGGGAAGCTTCTAGGGAGGTGTTAGGGGTCTCGAAGGGTTACTCGGGTGGCCACAAAGGGGACTGGTGGTGGAATGGGGAGGTCTAAGGAAAAGTGGAAGCTAAGAAAGCAGCATATCTTAAGCTAGTGGGGAGCACAGACAAGGAAGATCGGAGGTCGTATATGGAGTGTTACAAGAAGGCAAGGAGAGAGGCGAAGCTCGTGGTCACGCCGGCTAAGACTGCAACTTTTGAAAGATTGTATGAGGATCTCGGGGCAAAGGAGGGGATATGAAGCAGTACAAGTTAGCCAAGATTAGGGAGAGAAAGGCTCGGGACCTGGATTGAGTGAGGTGCATCAAAGATGAAGACGGTAAGGTTTTGGTGGAAGAGGCGTGTATCAAGCGTAGATGGCAAGAGTACTTCCATAAACTCTTGAATGAGGAAGGGGATAGGAACATCGTGCTAAGGTGAGTTGGGGAACTCAGATAGATTTTGGGTTTTGTAGGCGTATTAAGTGCGAGGAGGTTGATGTGGCAATACGGAAGATGAGCATGGGTAAGGCAACTGGGCCTGGCGAGATCACGGTGGAATTTTGGAAGAGGAGGGTAGGGTAGGCTTGGAGAGGCTTACTAGCTTGTTTAACGTCATTTTCAAGACGAAGAAGATACTCGAAGACTGGCGGTGGATCTTGATGATTCCGTTGTACAAAAACGAAGGTGATATCCAGAACTGCAACAATTATAAGGGTATCAAGTTGCTGAATCACACTATGAAGGTTTGGGAGAGGGTGATAGAGAAGAGAATGAGGAAATGTGTATCTATATATGAGAACCAGTTCGAATTTATGCAGGGAAGGTCAACTATAGAAGCTATTCACCTTGTGAGACGATTGGTGGAGCAGCATAGGGAGAGGAAAAAAGACTTACACATGGTGTTCATTGACCTTGAGAAAGCCTATGATAAAGTCCCGATGAAGGTGCTATGGAGATGTTTGGAGGTTAGCGGAGTCCCGATAGCATCCATTAGGGTGATTAAGGACATGTACAAAGGTGCTAAGACTCGGGTAAGGACTGCGGGAGGAGATTCAAAACATTTCCCTATGGAGATGGGGTTGCATCAGGATCAACCCTTAGCTCGTTTTTGTTTGCCCTCCGTTGGATATGCTGATGCAACACATATAAGGGAGAGTTCAATAGTGTATGTTATTTGCTCATGACATAGTACTGATTGACAACATGCGAGAGGGTGTTAACGCTAGGTTGGAAGTTTGGAGATAGACGCCGGAGTCCAAACGTTTCAAGTTGAGTAGGTCGAAAACTCAATACTTGGAGTGCAAGTTCAGTGATGAGAGGCATGAAGAAGAAGTGGAAGTAATGATTGATACTCAAGTCATTCCCAAAAGAGATAGTTTCAAGTATCTTGGGTCTATAATCCAAGGTGAGGGGGAAATTGACGAGAATTTTACTCACCGCATTGGAGCGGGTTGGATGAGATGGAGGCTAGCTTCAGGGGTTTTATGCAACAAGAATGTGCCGCCTAGACTTAAGAGCAAATTCTATAGGGTGGTGGTTAGATTGGCTATGTTGTACGGAGTTGAGTGTTGGCCCGTCAAGAAGTCCCATGTCCAGAAGATGAGCGTAGCTGAGATGAGTATGTTGAGATGGATGTGTGGACATACTAGGAAAGACAAGATTAGGAATAAAGTTATTAGGGACAAGGTGGGAGTGACATCTATGGAAGACAAGTTGCGGGAATCGAGGCACATGATTATATGACCATGATAATATGATGTATAAAATGTATTAAAAAGGAGTAGTATTTTAAGTAATTTGAGACAATTCTTAATTATGTGGGTAATTTATTAATTATAGGTTTAATGGGAGATTAACCATGTAATTAAGGATTTGTGAATAATTGTAGGTGGGGACAAAGCCCCCCCCCCCCCCCACGTGGCAGCAAGTAGAGAAGGGTCTAATGACTCTTGATTTAAGCTACTAGATTAGAAAGACACATGTGCTTTTTGCTGAAGACAAGGCATACACACACATTCTATAATTGATCAACTTTTTGTCTAACATCACTACTTGGAGGCCTAGGCTGATGTTGATCATTTATTCCTTAGATTTGTCCCATGAATAAATACGAATTATCTAAAACCATCTCCCTCCGTGTCTCTTATTAATTATTTCTGATTTTGAATATGAACCACCACACATATTCCCATTCGTGTGAATTGCCATGCTACTAAAAACAATTTGAATTCTCCTTAAGTTCATGGTTTCACAGTAAAGGAAAGAAAGTAGCATTTGGGGGAAGATGCACTTAGCCCTCAAAAATGCGGAAAGAATGACTATGTTAGTCATCTTTACAATTGTGTTCAATTGATATCAAAACTCTATTTTTGGAGGAGATTTTGGAGTTCACATGGGACTTTATGTTAAAATAGCAACGACAGTTCTTAAAATTTTGAAGAAATTCATACGAAATTATACTACGTAATAGTAACGGGATTTTACGATTCTAAGGGAGTACGGTTCAACCTTTTCCAAGATTATCATACATATTTTTCCCCTACGCCAGGTATGTTAAGGCTATCCCTTCTTTCTTTTGGCATGATCCATACGATACAAATGAAACGAGCAAATGCACAACTTCCATAAATGACTCCATTCATAGAAATATTAGAAGTGCCTATGTTCTTGAATTCCATATGTCTTATGATTCCATCGTCTGTTCATGGGTCTCAGAAAATACGTAAATTGATTTTATGATATTAATCAGAGGCATAATGATCTTATGACACTCCGAAAGATTTTATTGACGTACTTCTCATGCATTACATTCATTTACATTGACCCATGACCAAATGGAGTTATATACGCGTATATATGTATATTATATGTATATGGGATATGGGAAAAGGTTACGACGTTATATACGCACCACCACCTAATCAGCTGGTATACGTTGATCATTTTGCCCTCAGTGGCCGAGAGATATGATGGGATTCCCTCAGAGGCTTGATGATGTTATGAACACATGTACCCATGTAGGACATGACATTCATACGCATATGCATGACACTATTAGTATTTCATGATTTACAGAGTTATTCAGACTTATAGGTTGAGTCATTTACTCTATATTTTTTCCATGTATTTTATGTACTTATTTATGTGCCTTACATACTCGGTATATTATCCTTACTAACGTCCTTTTTTTCCTGGGGACGCTGTGTTTCATGCCCGCAGGTCCCGATAGACAGGTCTAACATCCTCTAAGTAGGCTGTCAGCTCCGCGGAAGATGTTGGTGCGCTCCATTTGCTCCGGAGTTGCTTGTTTGGTCAGTATGATTTAGATGCGTTTGGTATGGCGGGGCCCTGTCCCGACCTTTATAATATTATGTATTCTTAGAGGCTTGTAGACATATGTCATATACGTAAAAGATTGTATGGCCTTGTCGTCCTATATTTAGTATACGAGTGATCATTTTGGTCTTATAGGCCCGTATGTCTTATGTATAAGTTGGTATTACATGTTTTGTTCTAGCTATCCTACGGCATCCCTTCCGCCTCATTTACCTATGATAGCATGATACGAAAAGATACGTTATGTTGGTACTCGGTTGAGTAAGGTACTAGGTGCCCGTCGCGGCCCATCGGTTTGGGTTGTGACAAAAGTGGTATCAGAGCAGTTTTCTCCTAGGGAGTCTACAAGCCATGTCAGTAGATTCTTATTTATGGGTGTGTTGTGAACCACACATATAAGCAGGAGGCTACAGGGCATTTAGGACTATCACTCTTTCTTCTTACGATAGAACGTGTGGTAGAGCTCAGTTGTAAGAACTCAATTTCCTAAACTCTATCTTATTCGTAATACGACGATGCCTACATATTGAAAGACGATTGGTAAGAGATTGCATGTAGCTGTGAAATATTTGAGGCAGAAGAGCTCGCTTTTGCATCATGTTTATGGTGAATAAGATGTGATACATGGACAACAACGGTAGATCAAAAAGATGACAATATTACAGAATCTATAGTCAAGTAAAGGAAAAGACAAGAGGTGATAGGCCTTGAGACAATAAAGAGTATAGGCCATAAAGTCATATCCTCATTTCAAGAAATAAGTTCGCGACTCCAACGTGACTACCAGAAGGAAAAGTTAAACCCAGAGTAATAGGAACCAGTATGGGCTGGTGAACAAGATAAACTAAACATGAATTAGGGACTGAGTGATTTGATAATAGTCGGCATCATGAGAATTTTAGAGATTGCATTCCGGTGATAGTAGAATGGACGTCAGAAGGATAACCTTTAAAGGTCATTCAGGAAGACGCTTTCCTAAAGCAAGAAAGGTAAGCAAAGTTAAGCTTAAGGGACTATATGTGCCAGTTACACCCTCGCGAGTAAGAAAATTTGTTATCCTTGGTCCAGAAGGATTGTTGCAAGGCAAGTAAGGGTCATCGATGATGTGAAAAGATGCCAAAAATGAGGAGATAAAACATCTATACGTAAATCATCGTAGCACTAAATCTTAGTACTCCCCAAAAGGGGGGAAATATGGAGTGATGTGGCATTAAATCAGAATTAAGTAGTTCTGGTAATTATGGAATGGTAAAGGGAGAATGCGATAAAATGAAAAAGGGATGATATTGCACTTATTCAAAGCCTACAGATATGCTACGATTCCAGAACATTATGCAAACACGACGTCAAGAAAATGAAGTAAGGGTTCCTGCTCGGATGTTATTGATGAATAAGGAGCCAGTGCGAAAGGTAAGTTAAAATAAAAGAAATAACCCAAGAAAGATTACGCAGAACATTGATATGAGAATGGGCCAACGAGTAGTTGGTAGTCGATTCAGGAAGAGCCTAGTTATGGCTAAATAGGAGGTTACAGATGAGTCAGTAGATCGTGCAAGATAAACATAGTAAAACCCAATAGTGAATTCAGCCTCGCAGTAATGTATTGTAATACTTGAGAAATATTCTGATAGGAGTTGAGGTAGTTAAAGGTACCGTATGAGTTTTACGGGAATAAAAGAAAGTGCCACTGGAAAGACAGTCGAAATATCAGTTTATAAGCAACCCTACAAGCACAAGGACGTGGAAGTAAGTAACTACGGATAATTATAGGCAAGGAAGGACATCAAAAGATTCGCAATAAGCTCGCAGCTTTACAAAAGTCAGAGGGTCTTACCTAAGTACCACAATTAAAGACTAGCTGAGGAAGTAAGGAAGAAGGATTCAACCTAAGCTTAGTGACCCAAAGAGGGAATGGTCTTATAATAACAGTCTCACAACAATATTGCATTCACTCCATAAGAAAGTGGCACATATCGTGGCTAATGAGCAGGAAATGAAACCAAAAGTAATATTCGAGACCATATGAGTTGCACAAAATTCTGTCATGCGTCGGAACTAAGATAAGCTAAGTAAGCACGCATCAAGGAGGCAGAAAGACCAGGAAAAGTAATAGCTTACGTTTAAAAAAAGCTGAGAAGGAATGGAAGGAATTATTGAATCAATGATCTAGTACGTTATGAACACACTTGAGAGTTCGGAGTATTACCATGCAGCATATATGTTGACAATCATATAGCCGTAGAAGATTCTGGTATAAGTTAAATGAAAGATGTAAGCCCAGGTCATAGACAAGGGATTGAATCGTTAGAAGATTGAATCATGGATATTCCATAGCGTCCTTGAAGGGATAAAGTAATAACTAACACCATGAGCCGCAAATCGGAAGATAACTTAAGCCTACATAAAGGTTGATCAGAGGAAAGAGGAAACTAAAGAATTACATCACCCAAGTAAATCAGGAGTTTGATTATTGGACCCAGGAAATTATGGACATCGTGATTGAGAACATTGCAAGGTCACCCTTAATATCAGAGGTCCAAAAGAGATAGTACGACAACTATTGTCACGACCCGGATTTCCCGCCCTCGGGGTCGTGATGGCGCCTACTCGTGGTAGCTAGGCAAGCCTACTCAATTACTCTTCCATTGCTAAGCAAATCTTTTAACAATTTATAGCATCAATATAGAACATGAAATTTAATAATAATAGCGGAAGTCTGAATCATAATCTGAATCAAAACGCGGAACAATCAACAATAGCCTCTACCCAAGACTGGTGTCACATTACTCACGAACTGCTAAGAGTTTACTAAATACAAAGGTCTGAAAGAAACATATAAACTGTTTGTCTCGAAAACGAGGAGGCAACAGTATAAAAGAGAAAATAAGGGAGAGACGCCGGGCCTACGGACGCCTGCAAGGCTACCTCGATCTCGTGATAATGAAAGCCAGCTCCCGTGCTAAAGCTGCTGTTGCTCCTCAAAACCCGGACCTGTGCAAAAATGCACAGAGTGTAGCATCAGCACAACCGACCCCATGTGCTGGTAAGTGTCTAGCCTAACCCCGGCGAAGTAGTGACGAGGCTAGACTGGACACCACATAAACCTGTGCAATTATAAATATACAACGGATTTGAAATACCAGGCAATTAACAATATGGGAGGGGAATCATGCTATGGGGAGATAACAATATTAACAGTAATCCAGAGTAACAATCTAAAGCAGCCTAAATTTACGGTGAATAAGGAACCAATACTCAATATAACACATTTGTATCAATAACTGTTGCGGCGTGCAACCCGATCCACAAATACCACTGTTGCGGCGTGCAACCCGACCCATATCATTTATCATTTATCAGTGGTGCGGCGCCCAACCCGACCCATATCATTTATCATTTATCATTGTTGCGGTGCGCAACCCGATCCTCATATCTCATTTAGCATTGTTGCGGCGCGCAACCCGATCCTCTAATATCATTGTTGCGGCGTGCAACCCGATCCATATCATTCGACAGTCTAGCTCCCCAAACAATAGTCACAAATAAGGGGCATAAAAATAAACAAATATTGGAAGAAATCCCGGCAAGGGAAAAGAAACCAACAAGTTCAACAAAACGTCCCGACAAGGGAAATACCAACAACGCCTTCTCTTTCTTTCATTTCTTACGTTATAATCCACTTTACCATTTTTGAGCCAACGCTCCAAGAATCAAGTCATTTCATATACTTTCAATATTCGCATCACAACTCGAGCCAATGCTCCTAGGAATTCAAATGATCATATCGTCGTTCACATATTATTCACAACATATAGAAATCCTCCACTAAGTACGAAAATTTCAACCAAGTCATGGTAATCACATTATGAGGACTCACGGTCATGCTAGACACCAATGTATAGATACTCGTCACCATGCCTATACATCGTACTCGATCATTTAGCAATTTAGCAAACAAGACTCAACTCCTATTCCCTCAATCTAGGGTTAAACCAAACACTTACCTCAAAGCCTTGATTTCCACTTAATCCTCAACTATCGCTTTACCCCGCGATTCTACCTAAAATTCGCTCGAATCTAGTCACAAATTGCTCAATTACTTTAATAAACTCTATATGAATCAATTTGAATGCATAAAAATGAATTTTCCAAAAATTCCAAAATTGCCCCCGGGCCTACGTGGTCAAAACCCGAGGTTCGAACCAAAACCCGATTACCCATTCCCCCACAAATTCAAATATGTAATTTGTTTTGAAATCGGACCTCAAATCGAGGTCCAAATCCACAATTTTTAGAAAACCTAGGTTCTACCCAAAAACCCCAATTTCACCCATGAAAATCCTTGATTTTAAGTGGAAAACATGTTAAATGTTGTTAAAGATTGAAAGAATTGAGTAAAAATCGACTTAGAAATAATTTGGGATGAAGATTGTTCTTGAAAAATCGCCTATGGTGTTTGGGTTTTGAAAGAATGGTGAAAAGTGATGAAAATTCGGCTAAGTATAAATTTGATGGGCCTCGGATATGGGAATTGCGAACTGTGGTTCGCAATTGCGAACCCCAACCTGCTAACTTGGGAATTGCGAAGTCAAGTTCGCATTTGCGAACACTGTGCACAATGCCGGACTTCGCATTTGCGAAAAGATGATCTCATTTGCGATCAAACACCCTCGCATTTGCGAGCACCGTGATCGCATTTGCGACCAGTGCCCGGAATTCCCATGTTCGCACTTGCGAGCAAATGAATCGCATTTGCGATCCTATGCCCAGTCCCCAGGCTTCGCAATTGCGACTCAAAGCTCGCATTTGCGAGCTCGCAATTGCGAAAATCACAGAAGCCAAAATACCAGATCTTTACCAGTTCAAAAATGCAATGCGTGGCCTATCCAAAACTCACCCGAGCCCTCGGGGCTCCAAACCAATTATGCACACAACCTCAAAAACATCCTACGGACTTACCCGTGCGATCAAATCGCCAAATAACATCATATACATCGAATCAAGCCTCAAATCTCATGTTTTTCTTTGAAATTTTCATAAAGCATCAAATTTTCATTTTAAGTCCGAAACACGTCAACGACCTCCAACTTCAACCAAATTTTTACAGAAAGCGCTTAAACCATATATAAGACTTGTACCGGGCGTCGGAACCAAAATACGAGCCCGATACCACAGTCTTTTAATCAAATTTCATTTCCAATTTCCTTAATAATTTCAGAAAAACAATTTCACAGAGAAATTCATTTCTTGGGCTCTAGACCTCGGAATTCGACTTCGGGCATATGCCCGAGTCCCATATTTTTCTACGGACCCTCCGGGACCGCCAAATCACGGGTCCGGGTACGTTTACCAAAAATGTTGACTGAAGTCAAATATATTCATATTAATATCAAAATTTAGCATTTTTCACACAGAATTCATATTTAAGCTTTCCGGCTATGCGTCCGAACTGTGCACGCAAATCGAGACAACCCTAAATGAGGGTTTCGAGGCCTCGGAAGCACGGGATGAATAAGAAAATAGGTGATGAGCCTTTTGGATCGTCACATTCTCCACTTCTAAAACAACCGTTCGTCCTCGAACGGACAAAAGAAAGAAGTACCTGAGTCGGGGAAAAGATGGGGATAACGGCTCCGCATATCAGACTCGGACTCCCAGGTCGATGCCTCAGGAGGCTGACCTCTCCACTGAACACGAACAGAAGGAAAACTCTTGGATCTCAACTGACGAACCTACCGGTCTAGAATAGCTACCGGCTCCTCCTCATAGGACAAATCTTTGTCCAACTGGACAGTGCTGAAGTCTAACACATGGGTAGGATCGCCGTGATACCTCCGATGCATGGACACATGAAAAACTGGATGCACGGCTGATAAGCTAGGTGGCAATGCAAGTCTATAAGCCACCTCTCCCACTCGATCAAGAACCTCAAACGGACCAATGTACCTAGGGCTATGCTTGCCCNTGGGCCGGGTCCTAAGCCTCCCACCCTCCTATCGGGCCTCCGTCGCCTCTGCCTCCATCTCTATGACCTCTGCCTCCACCTCTGGCTGGCTGTGGGGCATCTGGTGTCTGAATCATAGGACGGGGACCCTGCTGTTGTGACTGAGCACCCCTCAATCTCGGTCAAGCTCTCCTGCCACACCCATAACATCCCTCTGAACGCTGTGGCTGGCCCTGGCGACCCGAATGACCTCCACGAAAACTCTGAAGTGGCGGCGCACTGAGTGACTGCTGATCAGAATAATGCCCACGGGAACCACGATCACCTAGGGCACCCTGAGAAACCTGGAGGGCTGACTGGAAAGGCCTAGAAGGTTGACCCCTATCATAAGAATCCCTACCTCACGATGAGGCACCACTGAACCGACCTGTGTGACGGGGTCTCTTGTCTGTTCTATGACAACCCCCATGTGGCAGAACCATCTCGATCCTCCGTGCCACATTGGCCGCCTCCTAAAAAGTAATATCACTCCCCGCCTCTCTGGCCATCTGAAGGCGAATAGTCTAGATCAAACCATCAATAAATCTCCTCACCATCTCCCTCTCAGTGGGGAGTATGATAAGGGCATGGCGAGCTAGATCGATAAACCTGGTCTCATACTGAGTGACCGTCATAGACCCCTGCTGGAGGCACTCAAACTATCTCCGATAAGCATCCCTCTGAGTAACAGGAAGAAACTTCTCCAGAAATTATTCTGAAAACTGATCCCAGGTCAAAGACGGCGACCCTGCTGGTCTAGCTAAACAGAAATCCCTCCACCAAGTCTTGGCAGATCCAGATAGACGAAAGGCAGCAAAATCAACTCCATTGAACTCCACAATGCCCATGTTAGCTATATAAGAAATCCTGGAGGTCCTCAGAAGAAGCTCCGCTGAATGTAGCAGTGAAGAGCTTGGTGAACCTGTCCAGCCTCCACAAAGCATCTGCGGACATAGCCGACCCATCGCCGGCCTGTGCAACTACCCTCGGCTGAACTGTCATAGCTGGCTGAGCCGCTGGAATCTGACCCTGGGGAGCTACCTGCTCCGGAGTACGTGCAGTAGGAGTCTGGGCTCCTCCTCCAGCCTGAGAAGTGGCCGGTGCTACAGGAAGCAATCCTGCTCGGGTAACACTCTCCATGAGGCCCACCAACCGGACCAAAACGTCCTGAAGAACTGGGGTAGCAACAAACCCCTCTGGGACCTGAGCTGGGCCCACCGGAACTGCTGCGGTTGGGGCCGGAACCTCCTCCTCAAGGTCAACCTGAGGCTCCGCCCACTGGTGCTGCTGCTTAGGGCTGAGCTCTGCCCCAACCTCGGCATCTAGCACGGCCTCGTCCTCTGCCCCTAGCGGGAGCTGTCTGGGGCTCGGATTGCTGATCGGTAGATAAAGAAGCGCGTGTTCTCGCCATCTGCGAAAGAACAGAGTGGAAATCCAATTAGCATTGAGAAACAGAACCGCACGACTAGAAAGAACAAATGTGAAACTTTTCCTAACTCTGTAGCCTCTGTGGATAAATACAGACGTCTCTGTACCGATCCCTCAGACTCTACCAAGGTCGTGAGACCTATGTAACCTAGTGCTCTAATACCAACTTGTCACGACCCGGATTTCCCGCCCTCGGGGTCGTGATGGCGCCTACTTGTGGTAGCTAGGCAAGCCTACTCAATTACTCTTCCATTGCTAAGCAAATCTTTTAACAATTTATAGCATCAATATAGAACATGAAATTTAATAATAATAGCGAAAGTCTGAATCATAATCTGAATCAAAATGCGGAACTATCAACAATAGCCTCTACCCAAGACTGGTGTCACATTACTCACGAACTGCTAAGAGTTTACTAAATACAAAGGTCTGAAAGAAACATATAAACTGTTCGTCTCGAAAACGAGGAGGCAACGGTATAAAAGAGAAAATAAGGGAGAGACGCCGGGCCTGCGGAAGCCTGCAAGGCTACCTCGGTCTCGTGATAATGAAAGCCTGCTCCCGTGCTAAAGTTGTTGCTGCTCCTCAAAACCTGGACCTGTGCAAAAATGCACAGAGTGTAGCATCAGCACAACCGACCCCATGTGCTGGTAAGTGTCTAGCCTAACCCCGGCGAAGTAGTGACGAGGCTAGACTGGACACCACATAAACCTGTGCAATTATAAATATACAAAGGATTCAAAATACCAGACAATTAACAATATGGGAGGGGAAACATGCTATGGGGAGATAACAATATTAACAGTAATCCAGAGTAACAATCTAAAGCAGCCTAAATTTACGGTGAATAAGGAACCAATACTCAATATAACACATTTGTATCAATAACTGTTGCGGCGTGCAACCCGGTCCACAATTTCCATTGTTGCGGCGTGCAACCCGATCCACAAATACCACTGTTGCGGCGTGCAACCCGACCCATATTATTTATCATTTATCAGTGTTGCGGCGCGCAACCCGACCCATATCATTTATCATTTATCATTGTTGCGGCGCGCAACCCGATCCTCATATCTCATTTAGCATTGTTGCGGCGCGCAACCCGATCCTCTAATATCATTGTTGCGGCGTGCAACCCGATCCATATCATTCGACAGTCTAGCTCCCCAAACAATAGTCACAAATAAGGGGCATAAAAATAAACAAATATTGGAAGAAATCCCGGCAAGGGAAAAGAAACCAACAAGTTCAACAAAACGTCCCGACAAGGGAAATACCAACAACGCCTTCTCTTTCTTTCATTTCTTACGTTATAATCCACTTTACCATTTTGAGCCAACGCTCCAAGAATCAAGTCATTTCATATACTTTCAATATTCGCATCACAACTCGAGCCATTGCTCCTAGGAATTCAAATGATCATATCGTCGTTCACATATTATTCACAACATATAGAAATCCACCACTAAGTACGGAAATTTCAACCAAGTCATGGTAATCACATTATGAGGACTCACGGTCATGCTAGACACCAATGTATAGATACTCGTCACCATGCCTATACATCGTACTCGATCATTTAGCAATTAGCAAACAAGACTCAACTCCTATTCCCTCAAGCTAGGGTTAAACCAAACACTTACCTCAAAGCCTTGAATTCCACTTAATCCTCAACTATCGCTTTACCCCGCGATTCCACTTTCAATTCGCTCGAATCTAGTCACAAATTGCTTAATTACTTTAATAAACTCTATATGAATCAATTTGAATGCATAAAAATGAATTTCCCAAGTTTTTCCCAAAAATTCCAAAATCGCCCCCGGGCCCACGTGGTCAAAACTCGAGGTTCGAACCAAAACCCGGTTACCCATTCCCCCACAAATTCAAATATGTAATTTATTTTGAAATCGGACCTCAAATCGAGGTCCAAATCCCCAATTTTTAGAAAACCTAGGTTCTACCCCAAAACCCCAATTTCACCCATGAAAATCCTTGATTTTAAGTGGAAAACATGTTAAATAATGTTAAAGATTGAAAGAATTGAGTAAAAATCGACTTAGAAATGATTTGGGATGAAGATTGTTCTTGAAAAATCGTCTATGGTGTTTGGGTTTTGAAAGAATGGTGAAAAGTGATGAAAATTCGGCTAAGTATAAAATTTGATGGGCCTCGGATATGGGAATTGCGAACTGGGGTTCGCAATTGTAAGTCGATTAATCAAGAATCGACTTACAAATCAATAATGCGGTCTAGAATGCGGTCGCATACCAGGTATGCGGACCGCATTTCTGCCGCAGAGTGAGTCAGTGTGTTAGCTAATTTGAGGTTAAAAATGCGGTCCATTATGCGATCGCATAACCAATATGCGGACCGCATAATCGTCGCATAATTTCCTTGGGATCTTGTGAAGGTCAGTTCTGCGGTGCATAAATGCGACCGCAGAACGGGTATGCGGACCGCATTTCCGTCGCATACCCGAACAGAATGTTCAGATTTGGGGGGTCTTTTTGCAGTCCACTCTACGGCCCGCATTTTCACTTTGCAATCGCAGATCCGACTAGGGGCTCCAATTTTCAGAATTTTAACCCGACGCCCCTAGCGTTATATTCGATATTATAGCTCATTTTGAGCATTCCTCTGGACATTTCTAGAGTGAGAGAGAGGGGTCTAAGTGAGAGAAAGTTCTCCCCATCAAATTTCTCCATGAAACCTTGTTAAATCCTTGAAGATAATCAAGCAAAGGCAACTAAACTCTCATCTCAAGAAGGTAAGGCTTCATCACCTCAGTCCTTATTTCCGCACTTAGCTATATGGGGTCATTAGGGCAGCAATTCATGGATATAAAAAATGAATCTCTTGCATGCATACCACACCATAGAATATTGGAGAGTAGTAAACTAAAAGGATGGAAATTGGGGTATAGAATGATAGAAATTTCTCTCAAAGGGGCCTAAGGTCATAATGCACCTCAAGTATTCGATATTATGCTTGAATCAAGTTAGAATCTCAACCTCGCCTCTAATCCCTGTTTAATTTGTAATTCTTGCATCATAGATCGAAGTATTAGGAATTCCGGAACTTGTAAAGAGTAAGGAAAGCTATATTGAGGTATGTATGGCTAAAACCCCCTTTTATTAAAAATTGAGCTCCATGGGCGTTTACGAAAGTGTGGTAAGATTCGAATTGGTTAATGTATCGATTGTCGTTGCGCGTTAATTGATTTGCAATTATCTACACATATACGTGAAGAACGTGCCTCAATGTGATGTAATGTGTCATTCTTGAAAATTTAGAGAAGTATGAAGAATACAATTACGTGTTGAAATGCCTAGGCTATAGGCCAAGATTGAAGCTGAGAATTATTCATGCTAGCTATGTGCTCACTTACCCGTGCTTGAAATTTAAATTACTCTTGTATATGTCTATGATCCCAACTTGCAACATGAATATTGAAAACGGAAAACGAGGTGATAATGGTGGCCCTAAGTGCCAAGGAACTGATATGATATATGTGAAATGAAGAATCATATGTGATGACTAATGAGAAAGGAACAACGCCTAGATAAGGCGACCTAGCCGATCGGGTCGTGATCGGACACCATGCCGCACACATGGTGGTAATGTGCTGATATTGAACTCCGGATAAAGGAAATGAAGTAGTGATTGAGATATATGCCTCAAATGAGGCAACCTAGCCGGTCGGGTCGTGATCGGACTCCGCTCAAGATGGCGGTGGTATTAAGAACAGTGATGGACGTATGAAAGGAATGCCCCAAACTAAGTTATGGGAATTATGTGAATGATTCTATGATTTGCATATTTGATTTGCCTATATGATTTACTTGTCATTGCTTGGTAGTTCTTTCTAGTAAAATGGTGTTTAGTTATACATACTAGTACTATTCCACGGTACTAACGTCCCTTTTACCGGGGGCGCTACATTTTTAAATGAATGTAGGTGGCTCCATAGCGGATAGTGCCGATCGTGTGTAGCGGAGCATTCCCCTTCTCAAAGATCTTGGTGAGCCCCTTTCTCCTTCAAGGGGCTATATTGCACGTCTTCTTATTTTGGACTTTCACTTTTGAGGTATAGCCGGGGCCTTGTTGCCGGCGTTGTCACATAGACATATATGTGGGTCATGTGTGGGTATTGAATGGGCGTGCTATCTATGTTATAATTCTAAACTTACATTGCCTACGAATTGTAACTCTAAGGGAACCCTGGAAACTAACTTATCTACAGTTAAATATTGTGGTCTAAAATGAACTAATAATGTTGAATATGCTATCCTCCTTTGTTGAATAAATGAAAGTATGGTCCCCCTATTCGTATGGAGTTGGGTAGGTAGTGTTTGATAAGGCTTGCTCAGTTGGGGTCACTCGATTGAGCGCCGGTCGCGCCTCCCGAGGTTGGGGCGTGACAATATACATCGAATCAAGCCTCAAAACTCATGTTTTTCTTTGAAATTTTCATAAAGCATCAACTTTTTATTTTAAGTCCGAAACACGTCAAACGACGTCCAACTTCAACCAAATTTTTACAGAAAGCGCTTAAACCATATATAAGACTTGTACCGGGCGTCGGAACCAAAATACGAGCCCGATACAACAGTCTTTTAATCAAATTTCATTTCCAATTTCCTTAATAATTTCAGAAAAACAATTTCACAGAGAAATTCATTTCTCGGGCTCTAGACCTCGGAATTCGACTCCGGGCATATGCCCGAGTCCCATATTTTTCTATGGACCCTCCGGGACCGCCAAATTACGGGTCCGGGTCCGTTTACCAAAAATATTGACCGAAGTCAAATATATTCATATTAATATCAAAATTTAGCATTTTTCACACAGAATTCATATTTAAGCTTTCCGGATACACGCCCTGACTGCGCACGCAAATCGAGGCAACCCTAAATGAGGTTTTCGAGGCCTCAGAAGCACGGGATGAATAAGAAAACAGGTGATGACCATTTTGGGTAGTCACAACTATAGCCTATAACGGCTCTACGATAAATCCAGTTATAAAAGTAACAGCCTCATAAGAAGTCAGTATGAAGCTCTCACCGGATTGTAGTATTTTAATAGAACTTCAAGTTGTAATGTGAATCATACCTATGTGGAAGGGAGGTTATGAAAGAGATTGAAGATATGATGTGAGATTTTAAGATAAGTAAGGTAAATGTGGCTAAAGTACAAGATACTCAAATGCAGAAGGTTGTGAATAGTCCCTACTTCAAATAGAAGGTTAGAAGTGTGGGGATTCAATATCCAGGAATGATAGCAACATCATCAGTGGCATATTTTCCAACCTATGGTTTCTACGTATCGAGAGGTCTAGTTAAGAGAGTAGGAAGAGTTAGAGACAATTGATGTCTCGCTTGATGTTCCAGATACAAGGAAATCTATGGTTCAAGCAAGTTGAAGGGAGGCTGCGAGTAGTATAAATGGATATGTGTAGGTCGCAAGCTAAAGTATGGTAGAGAGACAAGGTTTTAGGAAGACAGGAGTAAGGATAAGAAAAGGCGAGTGAGAAGGTGACGAGAATGGATAAGTCCTCAGGATTAAGCCCATGAAAACAAGAAGAGATGATGGTTTCTTTAAGTTATAGAAAGTTTAGTGTAGCCTAAATGAACTCAAAGGAGTCTAAGACTAGTAGCATATAGAAGAGATGGAATGATGCCCTGGTAGTAGAATAAGGGTGTAATTGTGATAGATAAAGGATGATGTTTGGGCCTTCACTTGAGTGATGATTTGAAGAGAGAGAAAAAAAGGACTTTCATGAATTGTACAGGATTAAAATACCCACGTAAGGTGAATCATATTGGGATGCTATGAAATACGATTATGGAAGTATAGTATCGCCCCCAGGTGGGTCAGGAAAATCACTTCAAATGTTCCTCAATGCAACGTGAGCCCTAGTGATAACGTAAGAAGTTCCAAGTTATCAATGGTAAATTGTAGATCAATATTGAGGTGAATCAACAATGGATGGACAAAAGTCACAAAGTATGAGATGATATTAGGCCGTCAGTCTTAAGATGAACATTAATGAGGGAGCATTAAAGGACTTGGATTTATACATATGGGATAAGCAACGAAAGTAACCGGGAGTTTGATAGCAGACCTCAGTAAGGATAAATCGAGGTAAGAGTTATGTTATAGTATGACCTACCTAGGTGCAGTAAAGTCATATGAATGGATGAACGAAATAAGGTATAGCAATATTCGTGAGTTCAACCAAGTACCGAATGAAGAATTTCGGTATACCCATAGATGCCCAGAGGGACATCTTATCAAGCTTTATATATGTTTACAAAGTGAAGCCTAGAGATGGGTAAAAGATGGAGGAAAAAGGAAATAAGAGTCCCATAGGCGTACTTACAAGTAAAAAGTCGTACAGGCTGCAAGACAGAAGGTAGCAAGAGTTACGAGATTGGAAGAATCCCGACCACATGCCGTGGTGTAAGAATGAGACCTACATGTGGGAATACCCTAGACTTTGGATTTTTTCATAGAACAGTCGCCTAGATGGCAAGGAGAGTACTAAAGTATTCGGAAGACATAGGCTATGAAAATAATAAGTGCATCAGTCAACATTCGAGGACGAATGTTCCAAAGAGGGGAATGATGTTACACCCCATGTTTCGTACATGAAAGTACACCATGAGTAAATTGATATAAGCTCGGGAATGAGATTATTTTTGAGGTTATAAGTATTATGTTATTTCAAACAAGTGATAAGTAAATTCGTGAAGGTGCGAGGGTAAGCAAATCAAAGAAAATGAATTTCGTCGAAGTTAGTCATGTTGGGATAAAATGCGGCCCAAGCTAAAATACCCGGTATTTATGGACTAGTGTCATACAAGGTACCATATGACCATGATAATATGATGTATAAAGTGTATTAAAAAGGAGTAGTATTTTAAGTAATTTGATACAATTCTCAATTATGTGGGTAATTGAGACAATTCTTACTGTTCATCTTAAGAATGACGGCTTAATCTCATCTCATACTTTGTGACTTTTGTCCATCCATTGTTGATTCACCTCAATATTGATCTACAATTTACCACTGATAACTTGGAACTTCTTACGTTATCACTAAGGCTCACGTTGCATTGAGGAACATTTGAAGTGATTTTCCTGACCCACCTGGGGCGATACTATACTTCCATAACCGTATTTCATAGCATCCCAATGTGATTCACCTTACGTGGGTATTTTAATCCTGCACAATTCATGAAATTCCTTTTTTTTTCTATCTCTTCAAATCATCGCTCAAGCAAAGGCCCAAACATCATCATTTATCTATCACAATTACACCCTTATTCTACTACCAGCAGTATTCCATCTGTTCTATATGCTACTAGCCTTAGACGCCTTTGAGTTCATTCAGGCTAACTGAACTTTCTATAACTTAGAGAAACCATCAGCTCATCTTGTTTTCATGGGCTTAATTCCAAGGACTTATCCATTCTTGTCACCTTCTCACTCGTCTTTTCTTATCCTTACTCCTGTCTTCCTAAAACCTTGTCGCTCTAGCATACTTTAGCTTGAGACCTACAAATATCCATTTATACTACTCGCAACCTCCCTTCAACTTGCTTGCACCATAGATTTCCTTGTATCTGGAACATCAAGCGAGACATCACATCGTTTCTAACTCTTCCTTACTCTCTTAACTAGACCTTTTGATACGTAGAAACCATAGGTTGGAAAATATGCCACTGACGACGCTGCTATCATTCCTGGATATTGAATCCCCGCACTTCTAGCCTTCTATTTGAAGTAAGGACTATTCACAACCTTCTGCATTTGAGTATCTTGTACGTTGTCCACCTTTACCTTACTTATCTTAAAATCTCGCATCATATCTTCTATCTCTTTCATAACCTCCCTTCCATATAGGTATGATTCACATCACAACTTGAAGTTCTATTATAATACTACAATCCGGTGAAGCTCCTATCGGATTGTGTATGCACCAGAGGTGCAAGTATTAAAATAGGGCTTCAAATTGTGGATATGAATTATACTTATGGAAGAGAGGTCATGAAAGAGATAGAAAATGTGATATGAGATTTTAAGGTAAGTAGGGTAAAGGTGAACAACGTACGAGGTATTCACATGCGAAAGGTTGTGTATAGTCTATACTTCAGATAGAAGGATAGAAGCGTTGGGATTCAGTATCTAGGAATAATAGCGACGTCGTCAGTGGCATACCTTCCCGCCCATGGTTGCCAGGTACTGAGAGGTCTGGTTAAGAGAGTAAAGAAGAATTAGAGACGATGTGATGTCTCGCTTGATGTTCCAAAATAACACAAGGAAATCCATGGTGCAAGCAAGTTGAAGGAAGATTACGAGTGGTTATTTTGGTCTTATAGGCCCGTATGTCTTATGTATAAGTTGGTATTACATGTTGTATTCTACTTATCTCATAACAGCCTTCTAGCTCAGTTATCTATGATAGTATGACATGAAAAGATACGTTATGTTGGTACTTGGTTGAGTAAGGTACCGGTGCCGGGGGAGCAAAAAGCAAAAGAACGCCTTGTTAAAGTTTTCAGAATAAAGTTATAGACAGAAATGTTAGCAAGGAAATAAGAAAGGAGTTAATGAAGCATTATGAGTAAAATGTGATACATGGATGAAACCGGTAGATCAAAAAGATGGCGGTATTACAAAGTCTATAGTCAAGTGAAGGAAAAGATGAGAGGTGACAGGCCTTGAGAGAAAAAAGGAGTATAGGCCCTAAAATCATCATCCTGATTTCAAGAAATAAGTTCGCGACACTAACGTGATTACCAGAAGAAAAAGTTTGACCACAGAGTAATAGAAATCAGTATGGACTGGTGAAAAAGATAAACTAAACATGAATTAGGGACTGAGTGATTTGATGATGGTCGACATCATGAGAACTTCATATTGCGTTCCGGCGATAATAGAATGGACCACAGAAGAAGATTCATGAGAAATTCAGAGAATGATTACTCAAGAAGATGCTTCCCTAAAGCAAGCAATGTGAGCAAAGTTAAGCTTAAGGGACTGTATATGCCAGTTACACTAAGTAATTGTGCTTAGGTTGAAGCCTTCTTCCTTATTTTTCTCAGCTAGTCTTTCCTTATAGTACTTAGGGAGGATCCTCTGACTCTTGTAAAGTTGTGAGCTTATTACGGACCTTTTGATGTCCTTCCTTGCCTATAATTATCCATAGTTACTTACCTCCATGTCCCTTGTGCTTGTAGGGTTTCTTTTGATGGTTGTCTTCCCAGTGGCACTCTCTTTTATTCTCGTAACATTCATACGGTACATTTAACTATCTCGACTCCTATCTGAATATATCTCAAGTATTACAATGATATTACTGCGAGGCTGAATTCTCTATGTTGGGGTTCACTATGTTTATCTTGCACCTTTTAGGTCGTGACAAAAGTACTTCCAACTTTTGTCACGACCCAAACCTATGGGCCGCGACGGGCACCCGATACCTTACTCAACCGAGTACTAACATAACATATTATTCCTATCGTACTTTCATTGGCAAATGGGCCAAACAGGCCATTATGGACTAACTAGAATGAGCATGGGGGAGTACTCCCTATAGGACGACCCAACCTGATATAATATCACGACTTAAATCGATGGGCCGCGACGGGCACCCGGTACCTTACTCAACCGAGTACCAACATAACGTATCTTTTTGTATCATGCTATCATAGGTAAATGAGACGGAAAGGCTGCCGTGGGATAACTAGAATAAAACATGAAATACCAACTTATACATAAGACATATGGGCCTATAAGACCAAAATAATCACTCGTACACTAAATATAGGCCGATAAGGCCATACAATCTTTCACATACACGACATATGTCTACAAGCCTCTAAGAGTACATAAAAGCCATAAGGCCGGGACAGGGTACCAACATACCAATCAATGTGTGTTCAATGCATACTGACCAAATAGGCAACTCCGGAGCAAATTGAGCGCACCAACACCTTCCGCCGAGCTGATAGCTTACTTGGAGGGCTCTCAACCTCTCTATAGGGACCTGCAGCATGAAACGTAGCGTTAACATCAGTACAAATAATGTACCGAGTATGTAAGGCATGAAGATCAATACATAAGAGACATAGAAGAAACATGGAATAAAGAATTCTGCTTGTGTCCAAATAACTTTGTAAATTTTGAAACATTTATTATGTCATGCGCGTGCGTATAAATATCATGTCATGCATAGATATAGGTGTACATAACATCATCAGGCCTCTGAAGGCATCCCATCATATCATCTCAGGCACTGTGGCAACATCATCAGCATACACCAACTAATCAGGTGGTGGTGTGTATATAACGCCGTAACCTTTTTTCTATATATATATATATATATATATATAAATGAATGAAATGCATGAAAATATGTTAATAATCTCAATATTTCTTTCGGATAAACTTTATCAAATGCGTATTATTCTATGACCCATGAACAGAAGATATAATAATATGTCACATGGGGAATCAAGAACACAGAGACCCCTAGTATTTCTATGACTAGAGTCGTTTATGAAAACTGTGCGTTTGCTCGTTTCTTCTGTATAATTTGGATCATGCCAAAAAAAAAAAGATAGCCTTAACATACCTGAAGTAGGGAAAAAATCGTGTGATATTCTTGAGAAGGATTACACCGTACTCCTTTAGAACCGCATAAGGTGCTAATAATTCTCGAAAGAAATTTTGTTGAAAACTTGCTGGATTGAGTGTAGCGTCTGGTTTGAAATGTTTGAATTAGAGAAAGGTTATAAGATGAAGATGAAGCCATTTTAAGTCTTGCTGATTGAGTGTAGCGTCTTGGATATTTTGAGTCCAATTAAGCCAAATGTTGCCAAATCTCTTACACGTAAGTATCATATGTATCTCACTTTAGATGCCACCTTTCAATCAAGATTGTTAGTCATTTGATTTGAGTGGGAGGGGGGGCTTCCACATCATGCCACTTAGTCCTTATCATATGTATCCCTAATTAATTAGATAATATTCCATTACTCAATAATTAATTAATTACCCACATAATTAAGAATTATCTCAACTTACTTAAAATACTACTCATTTTTAATACACCTTATACATCATACTACCGTGGTCATATGGTACCTTGTATGGCACTAGTCCATAAATATGGGGTATTATAGCTTGGACCGTATTTTATCCCAAATTGCCAAACTTCGACGAAACTCATTTTCTTCTATTTGCTTACCCTCTTACCTTCACGAATTTACTTATCACTTGTTTGAAATAACATAATACTTTTAATCCCAAAATAATCTCATTCCCGAACTTACGTCAATTAACTTACGACGAACTTTAACGTACAAAAATGCGGGATGTAACATCATTCGCCCCTTTGGAACATTCGTCCTCGAATGTGACTGATGCACTTATCATTATCATAACCTATAGTTCTTCCGAGTACTTTAGTACTCTTCTTGCCATCTAGGAAATTTTTCTTGTGAATAAATCCAAAGGCTAGGCATTTCCCCCTTTTAGGCCTCTTTCTCTCACCATGACTTGTGGTCGGAATTCTTCTAATATCGTAATTGTTGCTACCATCTGCCATGCAGTCTGTATGACTTTTTCCTTGTATGTGCACCTATGCGACTCTTTTCTCCTTTTTCCTCCAGCTTTTAGCTAATCTCTAGGACTTACTTTGTAAATATATACAGATCTTGATAAGATGTCCCTCTGGGCATTTATAGGTATACTGAAGTTCTTTGCTCGGTACTTTGTTGGACTTACGGATACTGTTATATCTTATTTCATAGACCAGTTATCCATTCGTATGACTTTACTACATCAAGGTACGTCATACTATACCATAACTCTTACTTCGATTTATCGTTACTGAAGTCTGCTACCAAACTCCAAGTTATGTTCGTTGCTTATCCCATATGTATAAATCTATGTCCTTTATTGCTTCCTCATTACTATTCATCTTAAGAATGACGACCTAATCTCAGCTCATACTTTGTGACATTTGTCCATCCATTATGATTCACCTCAATATTGATCTACAATATACCACTGATAACTTGAACATTTTACGTAATATCTTGCCACTAGGGCTTACGTTGCATCGAGGAATATTTGAGTGATTTTCCTGATCCACTTAGCGGCTATATTGTACTTCAATAAGCGTATTTTATAGCATCCCAATGTGATTCATTTACGTGGGTATTTAAATCTCGTATAATTCATGAAATCCTCTTCAAATCATTACTCAATCGCATGCCCATGTTTTCATACGTGGAAGTACGCCATAAGTAAATTGATATAAGCTCGGAAATGAGACGTCACATTCCGCATTTTCCTACATTAAAGTTTTGTCGTAAGCTAATCGACGTAAGTTCGGGAATGAGATTATTTTGAGATTATAAGCATTATGCTATTTCAAACAAGTGATGAATAAATTCGTGAATGTGAGAGGGTAAGCGAATCGAAGAAAATGAGTTTCGTCGAAGTTTGACAATTTGGGATAAAATACGGCCCGAGCTATAATACTTGATATTTATGGACTAGTACCATACAAGGTACCACATGACCATGATAGTAAAGTGTATAAAGTGTGTTAAAAGTGAGAAGTATTTTAAGTAATTTGAGATAATTCTTAATTGAAAGGATAATTGGGTAATTATGGGTTTTTAAGTGGGAAATTAATTTATAAATGGAATTTTTGGATAAGATTAACGGGGGCACTATGCTATTTCAAACAAGTGATGAGTAAATTCGTGAATGTGAGAGGGTAAGCGAATAGAAGAAAATGAGTTTCGTCGAAGTTTGACAATTTGGGATAAAATACAGTCCAAGCTATAATACCCGGTATTTATGGACTAGTACCATACAAGGTACCACATGACCATGATAGTGAAGTGTATAAAGTGTGTTAAAAGTGAGAAGTATTTTAAGTAATTTGAGAAAATTCTTAATTGTGGGGATAATTGGGTAATTATGGATTTTTAAGTGGGAGATTAATTTATAAATGGAATTTTTGGATAAGATTAAGGGGTGCATCACCCCTTAATGTGGCAGCCCAAAAAAATGACTATTAAGTCACATTATAAGGAGGCAAGATTTGTGAGTTAAGTGGCTTAGAAATCCCAAAAGTGCGGCCCACTTACAAGGTTAGAAATCAATATGCTAATTCATTAAATGGATGGATTAGAACTTCAAAAACCTAACGGATGGGTTCTTAAAAATAAGAATTCATATGAATCCTTACTATCATGATATTAGGGTAGCGTTTGGAATGACTACAAGGCTTTAAGGATTTCACTGTTTTGCAACGAAAGACGGTAAGTGTTATGGCCTCGTCGTCTAAGAGAGCACGATACGATATTTCTCAAGAATATCATACGGATTTTTTCCTACTTTGATCCACCGTTACATGTTGTCGCAGTAGACGTGTGTTAGAGAAATTGTCAAGAGAATCGGTCCAGGTATGTTAAGGCTATCCCTTCTTTCTTATTAGCATGATCTAAACGACACGAACGAAACGAGCAAATACACAACTTCCATAAATGACTCTATTCATAAAAGTATTAGAGATGCTTATGTTCTTGAATTCTCATATGTCTTATTATTCTATCGTCTGTTCATGGGTCTCAGAAAATACGTAAGTTGATAAAGTTTGTTTCATGATATTAATCAGAGGTATAATGGTCTTATGACGTTCCGAGAGATTTTATTGACGTACTTATCATGCATTGCATTCATTTATACATGTACATTGACCCATGACCAGACGGCGTTATATACGCGTATATATGTATAGATATATGTATATTGGAAAAGGTTACGGCGTTATATACGCACCACCACCTAATCAGCTGGTATACATTGATGATTTTGCCCATAGTGGCCGAGATGATATGATGGGATGCCCTCAGAGGCTTGATGATGTTATGAACACATGTACCTATGTACGACATGACATTCATACGCATATGCATGACACTATAAGTATTTCATGATTTACAGAGTTATCCAAACTTACAGGTTGAGTCATTTACTCTATATTTCTTCCATGTCTTTTATTTACTTATTTATGCCTTACATACTCGGTACATTATTCGTACTGACGTCCCTTTTGCCTGGGGATGCTGCGTTTCATGCCCGCAGGTCCCGATAGACAGGTCGAGAGTCGTCTAAGTAGGTTGTCAGCTCCGCGGAAGATGTTGGTGCGCTCCATTTGCTCCGGAGTTGCTTGTTTGGTCAGTATGATTTAGATGTGTATTGTTTGGTATGGCGGGGCCCTGTCTCGACCTTTATAATATTATGTATTCTTAGAGGCTTGTAGACATATGTCATGTACGTAAAAGATTGTATGGCCTTGTCGGCCTATATTTAGTATACGAAAGATCATTTTGGTCTTATAAGCCCGTATGTCTTATATATAAGTTGATATTACATGTTTTATTCTAGTTATGCTACAGCAACCTTTTTGTCTTATTTGCCTATGATAGCATGATACAAAAAGACACGTTATGTTGGTGCTCGGTTGAGTAAGGTACCGGGTGCCCGTCGCGGCCATCGATTTTGGTCGTGATAAAAGCGGTATCAAAGCAGTTTTGTCCTAGGGAGTCTACAAGCCATGTCTAGTAGAGTCTTGTTTATGGGTGTGTTGTGCACCACACTTATAAGTAGGAGGCTACAGGGCATTTAGGACTGTCACTCTTTCTTCTTACTCTTGATCGTGTGATAGAGCTCACTTATAAGAATTCAAACTCCTAACTTCTATTCGTAATAAGATGATACCTATATCCAAAAAGACAATTGGTAAGTGATTGAATGTGTCTATGAAAGAATTGAGTCAGGGGAACGCGATTTTTCATGATGCTTATGATGAGTAAATGTAAAGTCTTCAGTAGATCATGTGTGTACTAAGACGTGTAAGCCTCTTGATAAGGAGCCTTAAGGCAAGAATATCTATCCACCCCTATGGTGAAAGGCAATGAGAGATTCAGAAGACAGATACAAGTTTGAACAAGTAAAAGAAGCAAGATGAAGAAGGGTACGAGGCGCCCAGCTAATGAAGATTATTAGTATTTACAATTCAGGCAGAGGAATATAAGCCTTTTGAGTTACCTTCAACAATAACAGGGGTATGTACAATTGGCCACACCCATCTCATTTATGCCCTATGGGGGCTAACAAAAGTTGTTTAAGAGAAGGACGGGATATCAGGATCCAGCTGAGGTTAGAGTAACCCAAAATGGTGAATGAATTATTTCCATTAGTTAACATTTCCAAAGGGTATTGCAAATGTGTTAATAAATCTCACTGTGAGACACCCAGATGGTGCACTATAGAGTAGTACATCTAGATATGAATACTAGAATGTTCACAAAATATATATATTATTACAAAGATAGGCACTGGAGGCCTGGAAGGGATAAATACTACCTTAGTGTGGCTCCCGTCCCTAGTAAAGCAAGAATGTTAGGCAACCCGAAGAGCCATGGGATGGAGCAAGGGGATATAAAAGCAAAAGAAAGTCTTGTTGAAGTTTTCAGAATAAAGTGATAGATGGAATTGTTAGCAGAGAAATACGAAGAGAGGTAATCAAGCATTGTGAATAAGATATGATACATGGATGATAATGGTAGAAAAAAATGACAGTATTACAGCGTCTACAATCAAGTGAAGGAAAATACGAGAGGTGACAGGCCTTGGGACAACAAAAAAGTATAGGCCATAAAGTCATATCTTCATTTCGAGAAATAAGTTTGTGACTCCAACCCGAGTACCTGAAGAAAAAGTTAGACCCCAGAGTAATAGAAATCAGTATGGATTGGTGAACAAGATAAACTAAACATGAATTAAGGACTGAGTAATTTGATAATATGAGAATTTCAGATTGCACTCCGGCTATAATAGAACGGACAAGAGAAGAGGATTCATGAGAAATTCAGAGAATGGTCATTCAGGAAGACGCTTCCCTAAAGCAAGTAATAAGGATTAACGCAAGGAGAGTAAGGGTCATCGATGATGTGAAAAGATGCCAAAGATGAAGAGGTAAACCATTTATACGTAGATCATCGTAGCACTAAATGTTAGTACTACCCTAAAAGGGAGGAATATGGAGTTATGTGGCATTTAAGTCAGAATTAAGTGGTTCAGTAACTATGGAATGGTAAAGGAAGAATGCGATAAAAATAAGAAAGGAATGAGATTACACTTATCCAAATCCTAAAAATATGCTACAATTCCAGAACATTATGCAAGCACGACGTCAAAGAAAGAAAGTAAGGGTTCCTGCTCGGGATGATGTTACACCCCATGTTTTCATACATGAAAGTACACCATGAATAAATTGATATAAGCTCGGGAATGAGATTATTTTTTAGGTTATAAGTATTATGTTATTTCAAACAAGTGATAAGAAGGTGCGAGGGTAAGAAAGTCAAATAAAATAAATTTCGTCAAAGTTTGTCATGTTGGGATAAAATACGGCCCGAGCTAAAATACCCGGTATTTATGGAGTAGTGTTATACAAGGTACCATATGACCATGATAATATGATGTATAAAGTGTATTAAAAAGGAGTAGTATTTTAAGTAATTTAAGACAATTCTTAATTATGTGGGTAATTGATTAATTATTGGTTTAATGGGAGATTAACCATGTAATTAAGGATTTGTGGATAATTGTAGGAGGGGAAACCTCCCCCCCCCCCCCCCACATGGAAGCAAGTAGAGAAGGGTCTAATGACTCTTGATTTAAGCTACTAGATTAGAAAGACACATGGACTTTTTGCTGAAGACAAGGCATAACACATTCTATTGATCAACTTTTTGTCTAACATCACTACTTAGAGGCCTAGACTGATGTTGATCATTTATTCCTTTATATTTTTCCCATGTATAAATACGAATTATCTAAAACCATCTCCCTCTGTGTCTCTTCTTAATTCTTTCTGATTTTGAATATGAACCACCACACATATTCTCATTCGTGTGAATTGCCATGCTACTGAAAACCCTTTTGAATTCTCCTTAAGTTCTTGGTTTCACAATAAAGGAAAGAAAGTGGCATTTGGGGGAAGATGCACTTAGCCCTCAAAAACATGGAAAGAATGACTATGTTAGTCATCTTTACAATTGTGTTCAATTGATATCAAAAATCCATTTTTGGAGGAGATTTTGGAGTTCATATGGGACTTTATGTTAAAATAGCAACGACAGTTCTCAAAATTTTGAAGAAATTTATACGAGATTATACTGCATAATAGCAACGGGATTCTGCGATTCGAAGGGAGTACGGTGCAACCTTTTCCAAGAATATCATACGGATTTTTTTCCTACGGCACGTATATTAAGGTTATCCCTTCTTTCTTTTGGCATGATCCATACGATACAAATGAAACGAGAAAATGCACAGCTTCCATAAATGACTTTATTCATAGAAATATTAAAAGTGCCTATGTTCTTGAATTCCATATGTCTTATTATTCCATCATCTGTTCATTGGTATCAGAAAATATGTAAATTGATTTTATGATATTAATCAGAGGCAAAATTGTCACGACCCAAACTGATGGGCCGCGACGGGAACCCGGTACCTGTGACGACCCGGCCGGTTGTCTTAATAATTTACGCCCCTATCCCCTATTAACTGCTTCCCCTGAGTTCATTTCTGCTATTTTGGTTTGCCGGGACGTTCGGTGTTGAGTTTTGGAGAGTTTTGGGACACTTAGTCCCTAAATAAGAGCATAAGTGTTGAAAAGTGGTTCGTAGTCGGAACAGTATGAAGACGACCTCGGAATGGAAATTCGATGGTTCCGTTAGCTCCGTTAGGTGATTTCGGGGATGGGAGCGTGTTCGGAATGTATTTTAGAACTTCGTAGCTCATTTAGGCTTGAAATGCCGAAGTTTGAATTTTTGAAGTTTCCGGTCCGATAGTGAGTTTTTGATTTGAGGGTCGGATTGGAATTCCGGAAGTTACAGTAGTTCGGTCATGTCATTTGGGATATGTGTGCAAAATTTTAGGTCATTCGGACGAGGTTCAGGTAGGTTTTTGATCGAAAGCGTGTTTGGTTGGAATTTGAGGTTCTTAGGCTTGAATCTTTGATTAATTCGGGTTTTCGGCGTTGTTTTGGGTATTTTCAAGATTGGTACAAGTTTGAATAAGGTATTAGGTGGTTTTGGTTCTTTTTGTTGAGGTCCCGGGGGCCTCGAGATGAATTCGGATGGTTGACGGAAAGATTTGGAGTTGAATGAATTGCTGAAAGCTTCTGTCTTCTATCATAACCGCACCTGCGGTTTGGGTTCCGCAGGTGCGGAGCCGCATAAGCGACCGGGCCATCGCAGATGCGGGTTTTGGACTCCTCAGTTTTTCCGCAGGTGCAGAAGGTTTGACCGCAGATGCGGTTCGCACCTGCGAGATTTGTATCGCAGAAGCGAGATTGGCAACCCCCTCGGGAACCGCAGAAGCGGTCATCTTTCCGCAAAAGCGGAACCGCAGGAGCGTTGGTGTGTCCGCAGAAGCGGAATCTGGTCCATTAAGTGAAAACAGCAGAAGCGGCTTGGTTTTCGCAGAAGCGGTCCCTTGTCCGCAGAAGCGGAAACCCCTGGACAGAAATAGAGATGTCGAGGGTTTGAGTTCATAAGTTGCAAAAATCAATTGAGAGCTCGGGAGAGGGCGATTTTGAGTGGGTTTTGAAGTGAAGATCATTGGGTAACGTCTCTTTAATACCTTCTAGTTATATTTCATTATTTTGTAGTTAAATCCATCATTAAAAATTCGAATTTGAGACTAAAATTGGAGGAATTTGGTTAGAACTTCTTAGGCCAAACTTTGGGATTTTGAGTGAGCATTTGACCTCCGATTTGGGAGATTTTTATATGGTTAGACTCGTGAGAGTACGAGGGTTATGAGAATGTGAAAATTATTCGATTCCGAGGCATTGGCCTGAAGGGCATTTTGGTCATTTCACCTAATTTTACGCCGTAGCTTTGAATTTAATAGCAAAACCAGGTGTTTGCGATGTTATTTACAATGTGTAATTGAATTGAATAGATTTGAGCCATTTGGAGTTGGATACTCGTGGCAAGAGCGTGGTTTCTAGTTGATATTGAGTTGGTTCGAGGTAAGTGGCTTGTCTAACCTTGTGTGGGGGATCTTTCCCCTTAGGATATGATCTTTGAATATTTGAATGCCTCGTACGTGAGGTGACGAGCGCGTACTTGAGCTAATTGTTGTAAACCCGTTTCTACTTGAAGTATATAAATTAAGATTTCTTGTTTACTTGTCATTTAAAACTGTAAGTTTATACCTGTGCTAGCTTAGAGACGCATGTTTAGCTGGCTTACTTGCTTATTTGTTTAGCTGTATTATTTGTACTCTGTGAAGCATTGTTAGGCTAGGATTTGCTATTACTTGTCCTGATTCTTTTGCATTATCCTGAGATTACGAGTTGTTGTTTTTGTGTGTTTAATTTGGGACTACGGGACGGCTTCCCGGGAGATCCCCCTGTACTTGAGATATTCTGGACTGAGGGTGCGGGATACCAAGAGATCCCTGGCACATGTGTTTCTACATATATATATTGGGATACCAAGAGATCCCCGGTTTACTTATTGAGGATACCAAGAGATCCTCGGGATACCAAGAGATCCCCGGCTTATTTGTTGAGGATACCAAGAGATCCTCGGGATACCGAGAGATTCCCCGTGTGTATGATGAGGATACCAAGAGATCCTCGGGATACCAAGAGATCCCCGGCTATTATTCCTTGTGGAGGGCAATTTTCCTTGTATTGTTATCCTTGTTTTCTATTACTGTTCTTCCTTATGTACCTGGTTTAGTTCTCGCTGTAGACTTTATTTAAACTGTTTCTGTTATCTCATTATTTATTATGTTTATCTCAGTAGGGCCCTGACCTTCCTCGTCACTATCCAACCGAGGTTAGGCTTGGCACTTACTGAGTACCGCTGTGGTGTACTCATGCCCTTCCTGCGCATGTTTTTCATGTGCAGATCATCCAGGTACCTCTACTCAGGCACACTACCCTTGAGGCGAGGAGCTATTCGGAGACTTCGAGGTATGTCTGCCGCGTCCGCAGACCAGGAGTCTCTACTCTATTCCGACTTTAGCAGATAGTTCTTTTCTTTCCTTCATGTTGTTTAGACGTTCTAGTGTAGAGCTGATTACTATATTCTATTAGCCTGTGTTTTCCCGTGAGTTTCCGAATTTTGGGATTTAGTTGTAGACTTCCGCATATTTTTTAGTTGTATAGGCCGAGTGGCCTTATTTACGGTTGTTATTTTCGTATGATCAGTTTTATTTATTATTCCGCAAAATGTTAATCTGTTATTCCGCACTGTTAGGCTTACCTAGTTGTAGGAACTATGTGCCATCACGACATATTCATGGAGGGTGAACTGGGGTCGTGACAATACCTTACTCGACCGAGTACCAACGTAATATATCTTTCTTATTACATCATCATATACACGTGACATACGGGCCTAATAGGCCAACATAATCATTTATAAACTCAAAACACAGACCGACAAGGGCGTACAATCTTTCACGTATACGCTATATGTCTACAAGCCTCTAAGAGTACATAAATGTCATAAAGGTCGGGATAGAGTCCCGCCATACCAAACAATACACGTGTAAATCATACTAACCAAACAAGCAACTCCGAAACAAATGGAGCGCACCAACATCTTCCGCTGAGCTGATAGCCTACTTGGAGGGCTCTCGACCTATCTATCGGGACCTGCGGGCATAAAACGCAGCGTCCCCAAGCAAAAGGGACGTCAGTACGAATAATGTACTGACTATGTAAGGCACATAAATAAGTACATAATAGACATGGAAGAAATATAGAGTAATTGACTCAACATGTATGTCTGGATAACTGTGTAAATTATAAATTACTTTAAGTGTCATGCATATGCGTATGAATGTCATGTCGTGCATAGGTACATGTTTTATAACATCATCAGCCTCTGAGGGCATCCCATCATATCATATCGGCCACTGTGGGCAAAATCATCATCGTATACCAGCTGATCAGGTGGTGGTGCGTATATAACGCCATAACCTTTCCCATATCCGATATACATATATATACATACATATATACGCGTATATAACGCCGTTTGAATACATACATATATGCGTATATAACGCCGTTCGAATCATATTTCAGCCATTGTGGGCAACATCATCATCATATACCAGATGATCAGATGGTGGTGCGTATATAACGCCGTAACCTTTTCCCATATTCCATATACATATATTTACGTATATACGCGTATATAACGCTATCTGGTCATGGGTCAATGCACATGTATAAATGAGTGAAATGCATGAAAAATACATAATAATCTTGATATTCCTTCCGGATAAACTTTTCCAACTGCGTATTATTCTGAGACCCATGAACAGAAGATAATAATAATTCTTATGGGGAATCAAGAATATAGACACCCCTACTATTTCTATGAATAGAGTAATTTATAGAAACTGTGTATTTGCTCGTTTCTTTCGTATAATCTGGACCATGCCAAAAGAAAGAAGGGATAGCCTTAACATACCTGTTCCCGGAATTATTCGAATGAGATGAAGCTTCTGCTTCAGCGAAATATATTGAACGAGATTTGCTTGAATCCTTTGAAAATTATTTTGAAACGAAATTGTTCTGCTTTTCACCACTTGGTGTAGCTAGCTTCTAATGTGTAAAAGAAATGTTTCTTGCTTAGATTTTGGAGCGTTGTCTGCTTTTTGACCAACATGGAAGGACTTGAGATCTGATTGTTTTTGAATTAGGAAAGAGCTCAAGATGATCTTTTGCTTTCTCACGTTTTTTTTGGTAGCCAAGACAGAATGAATGTCTTTTTGATTTTTACCAATTCTATTTTGGATAAGACTTTTGTAAATTAGTCCCTTAAGCCTTTCTATGACACATGTAAAGGTTAATAGTTAGTCACCTTAAACTAAAAGGGGGAGGGGCTGCCACGTTTCTTGGGGTGTGCTTTTGTAAATTATTTATCCACTTATTAGTTAACTGGGTAATGTTTCGTTACCCGATAGTTAATCAATTACCCGCATAATTTAAAAATTATCACAAATTGCTTAAAATTCTATTTATTTTTAAAATACTTCATATATACTTTATATATTATATACCGTGGTCATATGGTACCTTGCATGGTACTAGTTCATAATTATCGGGTATTATCGTTCGACCCGTATTTTATTCCAAATTGGCTACTTCCAACGAAACATGTTTTCGTTAATCCGTGTACCACTTTATCCTTAATAACACTTATTTATCGCTTGTTATAAATAGTGTAAGTACGTTAACGTCAAGATGATCTCATTCCCGATTCTACGTCGGTTAACTGAAAACGAAATTTTTAACGTACAATACTTCATGGTGCAACATCGTTGTAACTTAATACTGCGAAACGTGACATCACCGTAATATAATACTCACTTCTGGGTTCTCATTAATTTATTTATGGCGTATTTTCATGTACGAAAATATGGGGTGTAACATCATTCCCCCCCTTCGGAATATTCGTCCTCGAATGTTGACTGATGCGCTTTATCGTTCTCATATCCCATAGCTCTTGCGAATACTTTAGTAGTCCTCTTGCCATCTAGGCAACTGTTCTGTGAATAAGTCCAAAGGCCATGGTATTCCTCCTCTTTAGGCCTCTTTCCCACGCCATGACTTGTGATCAAATTCCTTCCAATCTCATAACTGTTGCTACCTCCCATCATGCAGCTTCTACGATACTGACCTTGTAAGTGTGCTTATGCGACTCTCCTCTCCTTTTTCCTCCAGTTATTAACCAATCCTGAAGTTCTTCGCTTTTTGTCGAACTTACGAATATTGCTATATCTTATTTTATAGACGTGGTTATCCATTCGTATGACTTTACTGCATCTACATAGGTCATACTATATCATAACTCTTACCTCGACATCTCGTTATTGAGGTCTGCTACCAAATTCCAGGTTACTTTCATTGCTTATCCCATAGGTATAAATCTATGTCCTCTAATGTTTCCACATTACTGTTCATCTTAAGAATGACGACTTAATCTCTTCTCATACTTTATAACTTTTATCCATCCATCACTGATTCACCTCAATTTTGATCCATAATCCACCCCTGATAACTTAACTTTTTATGTAATATTGCTGCTAGGATTCACTTTTTATTGGGGAACATTTGAAATGATTGGATTGATCCACCTGGGGTGATACCCTGCTTTCATAACCGTATCTCATGGCATCTTAATGTGATTTACCTTGCGTGGGTATTTTAATCCTGTCCAATTCATGAGATCCCTTTCTCTTATTCTTCAGATCGTTACTCAATCGAAGGCCCAAACGTCATTTTTTTCTATAATAATTACACCCTCATTCTATTAACAGGGTAGTATTCCATCTCTTCTGAATGTTATTAGCCTTAGACTCCTTTGAGTTCATTCAGGCTATACTAAATTTTCTATAACTTAGAGAAACCATTAGCTTTCTTGTTTTCATGGGTTTCAATCCCGAGGACTTATCCGTTCTTGTCACCCTTTCACTTGCCTTTCCTCATCTTTACTCATGTTTCGTTAAAATTTTGTCGCTCTACTATACTTTATCTTGGGACCTATACATATCTATTTATTCTATACGCGGCCTTCCTTCAACTTGCTTGCACCATATATTTCCTTATGTTGTTCTGGAACATCAAGCGAGATATCACATCGTCTCTAACTATACTTTACTCTCATAATCAGGATTTTCGATTCCTAGACCATAGGCTGGAAGATAAGCTACTGACGCCGCTGCTATCATTCCCGGATATTGAATCCCCGCGCTTATAGGCTTCTATCCGAAGTATGGATTATTTACGATTTTTTGCATTTGAATATCTCGTACGTTGTTCACCTTTATCTTACTTACCTTAGAATTTTGCATCGTATCTTCTATCTCTTTCATGACCTTCCCACCACATAGGTATAATTCACGTCCATAACTTGAAGCATTATTATAATACTCGCACCTCTGCTACATACGCTATCTGATGGGAGCTTCGTACTGACTTCTTATGAGGCTGGTAATTCTTCTAACTAGATTTCTTATAGAGCCATTATAGATTATGGTTGTTATGTTATTTCTCTTGAACATCTGATATTAGGAGTGATTCTGTCATGTTCTCAAGCACAACTTCTATAATTTTTCTAGGTCCAATAATCAGACTCTTGATTTACTTGGGTGATGTGATTCTTTAGCTTCCTCTTCCTTCCGATCAGCCTTTATGTAGGTTTAAGCTACCTTCCGATTTGTGGCTCATGGTATCAGTTATTACCTTAGCTGTTCCTGAGCGTTATGGAATATTCATGATATAATCTTTTAACAATTCAATCATTTGTCTATGCCTTGGGCTCGATTCTTTTTTTTTTACTTATACCGGAGTCTTCTATGGTTGTATGATTGCCAACAAATATAATGCTCCAAAATCTTGAGTGTGTACATAACGTACTAACTCTGGATCATTGATCGAATAATTCCTTTCATTCCATCTCAGTTCTCTTAAAACGTATGCAATTATTTTTTCTGGTCTTTCTGCCCCCTCTTGCGTGCATACCTAACTCATCCTAGTTCCCACACATGCTAGAATTTTTGTGCAACTCATATAGTTTCAAATATTACCTTCGATCTTTCTCCCCGTTCATTAGCCACGGTAGGTGCCACTTTATTTTGGAGGGCATACAATTTTTGTTGTGGGACTGCTTTTACATGACCTTTTTTTCATTAGGTTACTGTGCTTAGGTTGAAGCCTTCTTCCTCATTTCCTAAGCTAGTCCTTCATTGTAGTACTTACGGAGGATCCTCTGACTCTTGTAAAGATGCGAGCTTATTATATCGTATACTTGACAGACCTTCTAATGTCCTTCCTTGCCTATACTTATCCGTAGTTACTTATCTCCACGCCCTTGTGCTTGTGGGGTTGCTTCTGGACTGATATTTTGATCGTCTTCCTAGTGGCACTCTCTTTTATTTCCGTAACACTCATATAGTACCTTTTTAACTTCTCCAACTCCTATATGAATATATCTCAAGTATTACAATGTCATAACTGCTGGGCTGAATTCTCCATGTTGGGGTTTACTACATTTATCTTGCATGATCTGCTGATTTGTCTGTACTTCTTGTCTAGTCATGACTAGGCTCTTCCCGAATCAACTACTAACTACTCGTTGGCCCATTCTCATGTGAAATTTTTCTTGGGTTATTTCCTTTGTCTTAACTTATGTCTCGCACTGGCTCCTTATTTATTAATAGTAGCTCGGTCAGGAACCTTTACTTTCTCTCCTTGACGTCGTGCTTGCACAATATTCTTGAATCATTGCGTATCTGTAAGATTTGAATAAGTTCCATCTCATTCCTCTTTCATTTATCGCATTCTTCCTCTACCATTTCATAGTCACTAGAACCACTTAATTCTGACTTAATGCCACATCACTCCATATTCCCCCTTTAGGGGTTTACTAAGAGTTGTAGCCATGAGGATCTACCTATAGATGTTCTTACCTCTTCATCTTTGGCGTCGTTCCTCAACATCAATGATCCTTACTCGCCTTGCGGCAATCCTTCTGTACCAAGGATGACAAATCCCCTTACTCGTGAGGGTGACACTTAATGTAACTGGTACATACAGTCCCTTAAGCTTAAATTTGCTAACATTGCTTGCTTCAGGGAAGCGTCTTCCTGAATGACCATCCTCTGAATTTCTCGTGAACCTTCTTCCGTTGTCCGTCCTATTATTGCTGGAATGCGATATGAAATTCTCATGATGCTGACTATTACCAAATCACTCAGTCCCTAATTCATATTTAGTTTATCTTATTCACTAGTCCATATTATTTTCTATTACTCTGGGTCTAACTTTTCCTCTTGGTAATCACGCTAGAGTTGCGAACTTATTTCTCGAAATGAGAACATGATTGTATGGCCTATACTCTTTTGTTGTCCTAAGGCCTGTCATTTCTTGTTTCTTCCTTCACTTGACTATAGATTTTGTAATATTGTCATCTTTTAATCTACCGTTGTCATCCATGTATCACATCTTACTCATAATGCTTCATTAATTCTTTTCTTATTTCCCGCTAACATTTATGCCTATCACTTTATTCTGAAAACTTGAACAAGACATTCCTTTGCTTTTAGCTTCCCTTTGCTCCATCCAATGGCTCTTAAAGTTGCTTAATGTTCTCGCTGTACTAGGGACGCGAGCCACACTAAGGTAATATTTATCTCTTCAAGACTTATAGTGCATGTCTTTATGGTACTCATATTTGGCTGCACTATTTTAGAGTGCACCATCTAGGTGTCTCATAAAGAGATTTATTAGCATATTTGCAATATCCTTCAGAATGTCAACTGACGCAAATAATTCATCCATCATATCTTTTTATACTACTTCTTTTAATCCCCATAGGGCATATCTGGAATGGGTGCGACCAATTGTATATACCTCTGTTACTATTGAATATAACTCAAAAATCTTATGTTCCTCTGCCTCAATTATAAACGCTGTTAATCTTCATTAATTGGGCGCCTCGTATCCTTTTTCATCTTGTTTCTTCTGCTTGTTGAAACTTGTATTTATATTCTTAATCTCTCATTGTCTTTCACCATAAAGATAGATAGACATTCTTGCCCTAGGGCTTCTTATCAGGAAGCTTACACCTTTCAATACACCCATGATCTGCTAAAGACCTCACATTTACTTATCGCAAGCATCATACAAAAATCCAATCCCTCTCACTCAGCTCTTCCACAACTATCTCTCTTTCCAACCTTCTTTTCGGATGTAGGTATTGTCTTATACAAATAAAATAGAATTTCGAAATTTGAATTCTTATAAGTGAGCTCTACCACACGATCTAGAGTAAAAAGAAAGAGTGACAATACTAAATGCCCTGTATCCTCCTGCTTATAAGTGTGGTGCATGACACACCCATAAACAAGACTCTACTAGACACGGCTTGTAGACTCCCTAGGACAGAACTGCTCTGATACCTCTTTTGTCACGACCCAAACTGATGGGCCGCGACGGGCACCCGGTACCTTACTCGACCGAGTACCAACGTAATATATCTTTCTTATTACATCATCATATACACGTGACATACAGGCTTAATAGGCCAACATAATCATTTATAAACTCAAAACACAGGCCGACAAGGCCGTTCAATCTTTCACGTATACGTTATATGTCTACAAGCCTCTAAGAGTACATAAATGTTATAAAGGTCGGGATAGAGTCCTGCCATACCAAACAATACACGTTTAAATCATATTAACCAAACAAGCAACTCCGAAGCAAATGGAGCGCACCAACATCTTCCGCTGAGCTGATAGCCTACTTGGAGGGCTCTCGACCTGTCTATCGGGACCTGCGGGCATGAAACGCAGCGTCCCCAGGCAAAAGGGACGTCAGTACGAATAATGTACTCAGTATGTAAGGCACATAAATAAGTACATAACAGACATGGAAAAAATATAGAGTAATTGACTCAACCTGTATGTCTGGATAACTGTGTAAATTATAAATTACTTTAAGTGTCATGCATATGCGTATGAATGTCATGTCGTGCATAGGTACATGTTTTATACCATCATCAGCCTCTGAGGGCATCCCATCATATCATATCGGCCACTGGGGGCAAAATCATCATTGTATACCAGCTGATCAGGTGGTGGTGCGTATATAACGCCATAACCTTTCCCATATCCCATATACATATATATACATACATATATACGCGTATATAACGCCGTTTGAATACATACATATATATGCGTATATAACGCCGTTTGCATCATATTTCAGCCATTGTGGGCAACATTATCATCATATACCAGCTGATCAGATGGTAGTGCGTATATAACGCCGTAACCTTTTCCCATATCCCATATACATATATTTACATATATACGCGTATATAACGCCATCTGGTCATGGGTCAATGCACATGTATAAATGAGTGAAATGCATGAAAAATACATAATAATCTCGATATTCCTTCCGGATAAACTTTTCCAACTGCGTATTATTCTGAGACCCATGAACAGAAGATAATAATAATTTTTATGGGGAATCAAGAATATAGACACCCCTACTATTTCTATGAATAGAGTAATTTATAGAAACTGTGTATTTGCTTGTTTCTTTCGTATAATCTGGACCATGCCAAAAGAAAGAAGGAATAACCTTAACATACTTGTTCCCGGAATTATTCCAATGAGATGAAGCTTCTGCTTCAGCGAAATATATTGAACGAGATTTGCTTGAATCCTTTGAAAATTATTTTGAAACGAAATTGTTCTGCTTTTCACCACTTGGTGTAGCTAGCTTCTAATGTGTAAAAGAAATGTTTCTTGCTTAGATTTTGGAGCGTTGTCTCCTTTTTGACCAACATGGAAGGACTTGAGATCTGATTGTTTTTGAATTAGGAAAGAGCTCAAGATGATCTTTTGCTTTCTCACGTTTTTTTTGGTAGCCAAGACAGAATGAATGTCTTTTTGATTTTTACCAATTCTATTTTGGATAAGACTTTGTAAATTAGTCTCTTAAGCCTTTCTATGACACATGTAAAGGTTAATAGTTAGTCACCTTAAACTAAAAGGGGGAGGGGCTGCCACGTTTCTTGGGGGTGTGCTTTTGTAAATTATTTATCCACTTATTAGTTAATGGGTAATGTTTCGTTATCCGATAGTTAATCAATTAAAAATTACCACAAATTATTTAAAATTTTATTTATTTTTAAAATACTTCATATATATACTTTATATATTATACTACCGTGGTCATATGGTACCTTGCATGGTACTAGTTCATAATTATCAGGTATTATCGCTCGACCCGTATTTTATTCCAAATTGACCACTTCCAACGAAACATATTTTCGTTAATCCGTGTACCCCTTTATCCTTATAACACTTATTTATCGCTTGTTATAAATAGCGTAAGTACGTTAACGTCAAGATGATCTCATTCCCGATTTCGATTAACTGAAAACGAAATTTTTAACGTACAATACTTCATGGTGCAACATCGTTGTAACTTAATACTGCGAAACGTGACATCACCATAATGTAATACTCACTTCCGGGTTCTCATTAATTTATTTATGGCGTATTTTCATGTACGAAAATATGGGGTGTAAAAATAATGGTCTTATGACACTCCGAAAGATTTTATTAACGTACTTCTCTTGCATTGCATTCATTTACATTGACCCATGACCAGATGGCGTTATATACACGTATATATGTACGTTATATGTATATGGGATATGGAAAAAGGTTACGGCGTTATATACGCACCACCACCTGATCAGCTGGTATACCTTGATGATTTTGCCCACAGTGGCCGAGATGATATGATGGGATGCCCTCAGAGGATTGATGATGTTATGAACACATGTACCTATGTACGACATGACATTCATACGCATATGCATGACACTATAAGTATTTCATGATTTAAAGAGTTATCCAGACTTAGAGGTTGAGTCATTTACTCTATATTTCTTCCATGTCTTTTATGTATTTATTTATGTGCCTTACATACTCGGTACATTATTCGTACTGACGTCCCTTTTGCCTGGGGACGCTACGTTTCATGCCTGCAGGTCCCGATAGACAGGTCGAGAATCCTCTAAGTAGGTTGTCAGCTCCGCGAAAGATGTTGGTGCGCTCAATTTGCTCCGCAGTTGCTTGTTTGGTCAGTATGATTTAGACGTGTATTGTTTGGTATGGCGGGGCCCTATCCCGACCTTTATGATATTATGTATTCTTAGAGGCTTGTAGACATATGTCATGTACGTAAAAGATTGTTTGGCCTTGTCGGCATATGTTTAGTATACGAGTGATCATTTTGGTCTTATATGCTCGTATGTCTTATGCATAAGTTGGTATTACATGTTTTTTTCTAGCTATCCTACGGCAGCCCTTCCGCCTCATACCTATGATAGCATGATATGAAAAGATACGTTATATTGGTACTCGGTTAAGTAAGGTACCGGGTGCCCGTCGCGGCCCATCAGTTTGGGTCGTGACAACATCTCTAGGTAAAAGTCACAAAATTAAACTTCTAATCAAATTCTTTACTTGTCCAATTTTTTTGTTTGTTTTTTCCTTCGATACTAATTTATTCCAGCAAAAAAAGTTTAAATTTATTCTTACATTATGTTAATTTATTTAATTAGATTATTCAGGTATGCTTAAATATCTTATATAAATGCTTATACCTACCGAAGTTTCTATTGATTAATTCTAAACAATTGAAATTTTATTCTTATACTATTCGAAATTGAATAACTTTGTCCTCGTTAAGTTCCTACTCTAATATTGACGTATTAGGAAAAGTCTCATTCTTTCTTGTGATCTATAATGGCGCTTCAATTTGAAAAGATATTTTATATTATAATTGATGGATATAAATTATTCATGTAATTTCATATGTAAAAAATAAGTTTTTAAAATAAAATATGAATAATAATATCCTATTCTCGCATATTTTCTAACAAATCTTGTAGGAAAAAGAAATTACGAAAAAGAAGGAAAGAAGCTAAAGGACAAGAGAATGAAGCAAAGCCACAGTTGCACACGTCATCTTCATATTCGCAAATGTGGAATATACATATGGGTTTATGGAAAGAGACAATTAGAGATGAAAATTAGTATAGTTGCATATGTGGAATTTATATACGCACTGTCACATTCGCATACATGGAACCTACATTTGCAAGGCTAACCTATGAAGTCATGAATGAAAACAAAAGAGCTATAAATGCATATGTGGAATCTATATACGCAAATGTCACATCTGCATATATGGAACCTACGTTTGCAAGTCTAACAAGTCAAGAATGGAAGCAAAAGATTCATAGATGCATACGTGGAATCTATATTTGCAAAGGTCACATTCGCATACATGGAACCTACATTTGCAAGACTAACTCGTGAAGTCAAGAGTGAAGCACAAGTGCCATAGTTGCATATATTGAATCTACGTACACAAATGTCATTTCGCATACATGGAACTTACATTTGCAAGACTAACTCATGAAGTCAAGAGTGAAACACAAGTGTCATAGTTGCATATATAGAATCTACGTACACAAAGGTCACTTCGCATACATGGATTTCACATTTACAAAAGTGGAACATGACAAAAGCTACTCATTTTTTTCTATATATAGCAAGCTCTCTTTGTATAAGGATATCCAATCTTTGTAAGACAAGAACTAGTCTTAGTTAGGGGTGTTCATGGTTCGGTTTGGATCGATTTTTCCCTAAAAAAGACCAAACCAAGTAAGTCGATTTTTCAAATATTAGAACCAAACCAAACCAATTAAGTCGATTTTTCTCGATTCGGTTTATGTCGGGTTTTGTCGGTTTTTCGGTTTGTCGGTTATTTGTCGGTTTTTTCTTAAATATAAGACATACACTACCAAACACATATTTCGGCGACCACATTTTCAACGTAACACTATCAAATCAATTGCCCTTTGAGAAATCTATTATCTACCAAGATATATTGATGATAATTGAATCAAATAGTGATGAATAATTTAAGGACTCAACTAAAAATATATTATTTTTAACACGAAATAGATTCTTACACTTAACAAAAGAAAACTACCAATCAAACTAAAATGTAAAGGTAAAGAACTATACTAAAAGTGCAAACTATTAACATTTATCATAAAAATTTTGAAACTTTGTATAAAAATATACATATATATAGGTGTAATAATAAATTTGAAATAGCTACTCCTATAGTCGGTTTGGTTCGGTTTTTTTCGATTTTATTATGATTAAAACCAAAACCAAACCAAATTTGATCGGTTTTTAAAATTCAAAACCAAAACCAAACCAAACCAAAAAGTATCGATTTTTTTGGTCGGTTTGGTTTGGTTTTCGGTTTGGTTCGGTTTTTCGGATTTTTATGAACACCCCTAGTCTTAGTCTTCATTCTTTGTAGTAAAAGTATTTCCTTAGTCTTTTAAATATTTCTAGTCTTTTAGATATCTTTTTTAGCTTTTCTTACTCCATAATGGAGTAATTTCTTTTTGTTGGGATAGTTGATGAAACTTGATATATTTTATAATATTATCTTAGTTTTTACATATTCTTGGCTTGAAACTTTTTATTTACATTTCATACTGTGCTGAAATGATGGTTTTTAATTACTCTATCATCACAATCTATATATTTTATCTCTAAGTTATTCATATATTAATTTTATAATTCTCGCGGAGCAAAATTAATATATAATAACTGATGAATAAAATAGCAGTATGAATGTAATTTTTCAGTAAACTATTATTTCAAGCCAGTAATCTTGCTTGCCTCAGTTTTAATTCTCACGGAGGAATTGTTGTAGGCAAGATTATTGATCCTTGGTAAAAATATTCTCACGAAATTTTTACTTTCTTTTAGCAAAATTCAAGCAAGAAAAATATTTCGGTTTAAACGTCACTAGTCTTAAATTGATTGATTAACATAATTCTCACGAAGTGTTATTAATTGATTATTTCTTAGTGAGCAAAATATAATTGTATTAGAAATAAGTAATTATTCTTTAGAGAAATAAATGTAAAAATTGAGATTTTATTATAGTAATATTATCAAGTGAATTCAATAATTTCCAACTCTTTTTTTCAATTATAATTCTTCCAAAAGTTATTTGTTTTGTTTAAGCAATTAACACGTTTTAAACCTCACTCACTTTTCATCTATTTGATTCTCTCAAATAGTAGTTAAAATATTATAAGTCTGTAGTATAGAATATCTAGTCTCCGTGGGACGATATCTTAAACTATATTAGAATTTTACAGAGGACGAGTAGGACATTCCAATTCACATTAGCCTCGTCAATGATAAAAGTTAAAAGATAGATTTGGATTTTTTTGAAGTAATTTGGAGACAGCGAAGCTTCGTTAATAGCAAGGTCAAATACATGATAATTCGCTGATGACAAGAATTTGAATCGATTTAATGAAATGCAACATTGAGAAATAGTACGGCTGTACGGGGCAAACCCATTTTTTTCTTTAATGATTGTTAAAGTAAATTTTTCCTGTAATAATAAAATTTGAGTCGTCTTTTTCACTTCTGATTTTTTTTATAATTTTTCTTTGAACCGAGGACTGCGTACACACCATCCTATTTGTAAGATTAAAGTAATTTTTTATTGTTGTGATTGTTGTTGTACTATATTCTTCTATAATTTCTAGAAGCACATTTTTTAGGACCAAAATTTTTTTCCCAAAATAATTGGAAGAAGGCTTTTCGTATATTTAACAAAACTGGATAAATAATTTCAAAATTTTTTCACTGTTTTTTAAAAGAGAAACTTTCAGAAACCATTATGTTTTAGTGTTTATTAGCTAGTTGTAGCTACCATTTACTATATTACTTTCTATAGCTATATTTTCAGATGTTTTAGAGTGTATTCGATGTATTTAAGCTACTGTATTCATGAATACATTAACATTTCTAGGCGTGAAGCAGGGGATTACAGCTAGATAGATTTTTGTACTCGACTGTATTCACGGCGTGAAACAGGGGATTACAACTGTTTTTAAACGGAAAGTGAATCAATTAACATAATAGACTCCTAATATAACCAACAAACTCAATTATAACACACAAAATTTGTATTTCCACTTATAAAAAGATTCTCAACCGAAAAACACCCCAGAAACATAGCAATCTTCAAAGAAAATATGCTGAATATTTTTCCTAGCCGATAAATACAACAAAAACATAGCAATTTGAATACATATATACATCTGAACATATATTATATTAATTAAAAAAATATATGAATACATTCATGGAATACAACGAGACAGTGAATACAATGAAATACATGGAATATATCGAGATACATTGAAATACAATGAAAAAAAGACAATGAATACAATGAAACTCATGAAAATACAACGAGATACATTGAAATATATTAACAGAAAATTCAAGTTGCTCAACCCCAAACTTCGTCGTCTTTGTTCAAGAATAACCCTAATGTCGTCTCATCGAGAGGCCGCGATTCTGACTCGAAACGCCACCGTTCCTGTTACCATAATACCCTCACGTGCGCTTCAAAAAACCTATTCTTTACAATTGAATTTGAATAGCGCTTGTGGATTGGGACGGAAAAACCCAGATTGGGCAGAACCCTAGAGTAGAACGACGAAGAGAAGAGGATGACGGAGATTTATATAGAGTTTTGTTTCTAAATTCCAGATTGGTAATATAATCTGAAGAGAAGAGGAAGACGCAGAACCCTAGAACCCTCACGTTTCGATCCGAGCAGCAAACAATTTTCTGGCATTACAATGTTTTTCTCAAATTTTCTCTCTCTTTCCCATTTCGATCTGCATTTGGGAGAATTGTGGTTGTATTCATGCAGAAAGACTGGAGTTGAGAGAGGTGGTGGAGAAAAATCTAAAAGAATGAGAAATAAAAATAATACAATGCGTATTTTATGTCTTAAAAGTAGGAGATGACTATAAATAAATATTTAACTATAAAAATTAAAAAGTAACTATGAAATATAATTTTTTAAAAAAATATTTATTTAAAATAAATCTATCAACATTCAGTTAAAAATTATTCAACGTCCAGCGTTTTATTAAGGTACTTTGGTAAATTGATGATAAATTTTGCAGTGACACGTTGGGTTCTAAGAATTTATGTCCACAAACGCCTTCTCCAGATTTTGATCCTTTCTCCAGTTTTACTCTTCTCTCGCTGCTGAATGCGTTGCGTGTACAGTTATTAGTGAGGTTTTCCTTCTTCTTTTTTTCCCTCTGTTTATCTTATTAAGATGGTTTTCTTATGATGTTTTGAATCTTCCATGGAAGATTTAAGTTGCTTTCGACTAAAATCCTAACCTCATTGATGATACGTTGTTGCGCCTCTGTTTTCTGCGCTTCATTTTGCGCTTTTCACGATTTAATATTAATTTTCATCTCTTTCAACTATTTTAAAGTGCAGTAAGAATAGATTTGAGTCTATTATTTAGATACCACATCAGGACATGCATTAGAGGTATTTGACAAATTGCCCGAAAGAAACTACGGATGTTTGTGGGCTGTTTTAATTTGATTTTGACTGAGCAAAATAAGCTTCAAATATGATGTTTCGAAATTTGGGATAGTTGTGTAATCCAACAGATGCATCGTTTAATTTCACTGACCTTCTTTGTTTTTCTTTCCCCTCATGGGTTACAGAAAGGATGAATTTGTTTCAAAAATTCATGTCTAATTTTGTTTGACTCAAAAGTTGTTAAACACTTTTTAAGCAAATCAATCAAAAGAAATCAAAAGTAAATCGTAATCGAAGATAATGAGACCTAGAAATGTGTATTGTATTTCTTATTGCCTTTGATAGATTGAATATTCCAGAGAGGAAAAGATAGAGAGAGAGAAAAGAAAAAGCTTGTCTTAGAAGATATCAGATCCCTTTTACAGCATTGGGATTCTCCTTTATATAACAAGAGAACCTCCTTAAAGATAATAAAATAATACAGGGAGAGGTCACGTGCTTTCGAGGCGACGACGAGACCTAAGGGCATGTTTCGCTCCGACGTTCTTAGGTCGTACCCTCACTTCGACCATTGCTTAGTCGTGGGTCGTTGCTACCATAGTGGGCAGAATTTGACCCCATACAAATAGTCCCTCCGTCCGTTGGTGACATAACGAAGTGTGTCGCCGATGGACGGAACCATGATCCTTGTACTAGGAAAATTTTGACCATGTTTGGAGACGACGACGTGGGGGTGGCGATCATTTGAATTTGTTGATCTATTGGCGCGCAATCCCTTCCCTGAGATGACGTCACCATATGCAGGCGTCATCATTACGCGTGTTCCCGAGGAAGTACAAAAATGTGTTCTGATGCTTGGTTTCCCGCGCCTGTTTGGGGTTTTGCCTCTTTGATTTCAACGCTACCCAACCCTATAAAATAGGGAAAGGGTTCAACTCAATCTAACTTTAGATCATCTGCAAACGTTTTCCAACTATTTCGAGAAAGCGCTTCCTTTTTACGAAAAATCACCGCGTCCCTGAAAGTACACTTGTGGTTGTGTAGTACATCACTCCTTAATCGGAAACCATGACAAAACCTAAACGGGATAACGCTCCGGGGGCTCGTAATAATAAATCATCTGACATACCGCCTCCATCCGGCGGCAATAAGGGAGAGAAAGGGAAGGATCTCACCCCTCTTACCGTTGATAACGTACTCCCGAAGCAACTTCTTATTAGGAGGGACTTTCAACGGGATTCTCCCGAACAACCTTGGGAAAAATCTGAGTTAAAACAAACTGATTTAGATACTCTTCGTGCGTTGTATGATATACCCGCTCACGTGGAGATGGTTTTAGCAGGAGCGGACTATGCGAACACCCATAGACCGGGATATTGTACGTTTTACGAATATCCCTTTTTGATCGGCTATGGCCTCCCCATTTTTCCATTGGCGGAAGAACTCTGCCGTTACTACAACATGTGTCCCGCCCAACTCACTCCGTATACCCTAAAGGTATGTAGGGTAATGTCTACATACGCGGAGCTGGTCGGGCTAGAGGTCTCCGTTCACCACCTATTGCAGCTATTCAGCCAGCTACTTGAGGGGCACCATGCTGCATCTAAAGAATCGTGGCTCGAAGGGGTTGGTCGTGCAAACCGACGACCGGGCTAACCGGGGCTATTGGCGTAGATGCTTTTTTATCAAGACGGAGCACCTGGTGTCTGACCCCGTCGGATTCCCTGAGAGGTGGAATTCGAGACGTAAGTATTCCTATCCATCGAGTCATTTATCGTACGTGACTTTAGCGGTTCCGATTATACCATCCTTATGATTTTTCTGTTATTTTGCAGCAATAGCTCACGTCCCCCGGTTCATAACCGATATTAAGCAGTGGGTGTCCGGTTTGCTGCCTCTCGCGGAAGAGACCCGTACGTGGGCTGAATTCATTGAACGTTACGGTCCCGCGAGCCCTTCAGGTATTTCTTCGACTTTAATTAGTCGCTTTCACAAACTTCGTCAGCTAAATCACTTTTATTGCCAGGTCGAAGTGCTCCTAAGAGGAGGGCGACGACATCCGCCTCCTCCCGATCGGATGTTGGTCAGAATACGCAGGAAATACTTTGTGCTTCTGTCATGGAAGGGGTGACCGTAGCCTCTTTACAAGAGGCTGTTCTTGCGGAGGTGGCTATAAATGAGGCGAGGCCGTCGACATTGTCTCCGCAACCTTCGGGCGAGCCTTCCGAGGGCGAGGAGCCTGAGGAGAGAAAAAGGAGGAGGCTCGTGATGGGTAAGGCGGTGGCGACTGGAGATGAAGAGGGTGACGCGCCTCGCCAAACAACTAGGCCCGTCTTTATGGCCGACGCCATCCGTTCGGGGAAGGCCGGCCAACTAGATAAGTGCTAATGTTGGTACCAGCTCGGCTCGTGTTGCCGAGGGTAGCTCATCGCCCCTTGTTGGTGGCGACGCTGGGGGACCAACTGCTGAGGCCGCCCACGGGAGCGGGGATGAGATGGCGAAAAACTCTGCACGCGTGGAGATGACAGCAGACGGATCTGGCCGCCGCATCGTGATTCCAGGGGCTTACAACTTGTTACAGCACAGCGAGCGGGCTGCACTGGAGATGGCCCTACTATGTGCTGCCCCCGAGCGCGAGACGCTGAGTGCTGTCAGCGATGCAGAGCTGTCTCGGAGGGTCGCTGGTATGGCGTTACAGGTAACTTCTCTGTTCTTCCGTGTGTCGTGAAGTTGATTTTGATGCGTACTAACTTACATGCATGTATATATATTCTTCTTTAGACCCTGGTTTTGGAAGTGGAGAGGAGGCGCCGTGAGGAGAAGAGAACGACCGTTTTTTATAAGATGGTGAAGAGGTATAAACGGTATCGCTCCAAGCATCAAGCGGCGGCGGATCTTTTCCGGCAAGATCTGCAATTCCAGGTGTTCCGGGAAGGCCTCGAACAGAGGGAGGCACAATTGAGTCGCAGGGCGGCGGAGCTGGAGAAGACGGATGAGGAGCTGGTGAAGGCTGTGGCTCGTAATAGCGAGCTGGAATCACTCCTCAAACTGAGGGAGGAGGAGTTGGAGCTCAGCCGCAGAGTGGTGGCGGAGGTAACCGATCTTCACCGTAGGGTGGCGGCTTTGACAGCCGAACTCGAAGCCAAGGTGGCTGAGGTCGACATTCTCAAGCGTACTGCCCCGCCACGCCGTGGGGGTGTGGCTCAAGATGCGCACGAGATGTGGATATATGCGGAGGCCAAATTGGATGTATATAAACAACTTCTCGTTGGACGTGCCTTCGAGGAGGAAGTTCAGGAGCAGTGGCGATGTCTTTCGGGATCCCCGGCATATCTGAATGAGAAAAGGCAAACAGATTCGCGTGGTTAGTTAGAAATTCACGGTACTTACTTGGATCGCAGAGGCTGTGCCCGATGTAGGCTTTCTTTGTGTGGTTGGTGACGTCCTGTAGGACTTGGTCGAGATCCTCGACCGTCGCTTTGCAGGCTTCTACGACGTCGGGATCTTCGATGACTTCCATTGTCGGGTCGACCTTAGTCCCCGACACGGCTGATTGCTATGCTTCCGCACTTGTTCCCTCTAACTGTTTGGTGTGGGCACGGTCTTGAGCAATTCGGTAGCATTCTCGTGCGGTGCGCGGCTCGCCCCGAATGCTAAACATTCCCCACGGGGTGGGGAACTTGATTACTTGGTAGAAGCTTGAAGGGACTGCTCGCATGGCGTGTATCCAAGGGCGTCCTATGATGGCGTTGTAGGCTGTCTCCTGGTTCATGACGTGGAAAGTAGTTTCCAGCGTGAGTCCCCCTGCCAAAACCGGCAATGATATCTCCCCGGAGGTTCGTTCTACTGCATTGTTAAAATCAATTAGTGTTATGCAACGCGGTATTATCTTATCTTCAAGTCTCATTTGCATGAGGACTCTTAGATGGATAATATAGGCGCAGCTTCCATCGTCAACCATGATTCTCTTAACATCAGTATCGGCAATACGTAAAGTTATGACCAAAGCATCATAATGAGGAAAAGACAAACCGTCGGCATCGGACTTATCAAAGATGATACTCTCTTCGAAGTGGTCATACCGTTCATGGGCGATTGTTCGTTTCAGTTTGTGCGTGGTGGTGAACTTTACGTGGTTGATTGTTGAATCATCGCTGCCTCCGATGATCATGTTTATGGTGCGTCTTGGTGAAGGTGGTCTCGGCGGCCCTTGGGGTTGTTCCCGCCCTCGTGCGAAGTTGGTCTTTCCCTTATTGCTAAGCAGCTCCCTCAGGTGTCCTTGGTTCAGCATCCTGACTACTTCTTGTCGTAGACCTATGCAGTCTTCAGTTTTGTGTCCTCTTTCCTGATGGAACTCGCACAGGACGTTCGATCTCCTTGTTGTAGGATATGATTTCATTTTCTGCGGCCATTGCACCTTGGTGCCCAGTTTCTCCAGTGCGTACACTATTTCTGAGGGAGACACGCAAAAGTTATGGGCAGATAATAAAGGGGGCATACCTTTTTCGTTCCGGAGTGGAGCGACATGTCGTTGCAATGACTCTGTATGCCTCGGCGGTGGTGGATGGGAGGATCTAACGTAGGGCTGGTGCCTTTCTTTGTTGAAGCGCGGGAGCTGTTCCCGTCGCCCGTCGTTGCGTCGATCCCTTCTTGTTTCTGATTGTATCGTCGTTAGCCGTTGGGTCGGTCCATTGAGGTTGTCCTCATCCGCTCGTACTTCGGCACAGTAGGCGTTGTGGATCTCTTCCCATGCGGTGGGGGGATATTTCATGAGTCGGCTCAGTAGCTTTTTGGTCGCTCTTGAACCATCTCTGTTCAGCCCGTTTTGGAAGGCTGCGACAGTCATGCCTTCCGATACATTTGGTAGGCTCATCCTTACCCTGTTGAACCTGGCCAGGAAGTCCCTGAGCCCCTCTCCTATGGTTTGCCTGACGGCGAAGATATCGTTGACCCTGGCCTCTGCTTTCTTTGCTCCTGCATGGGCGGTGACGAAATTATCCGCCATTTCTTCGAATGTTGATATTGTTCTAGCTGGTAGCTGAGAGTACCATGTCAGGGCTCCTCCCGTCAACGTTTCTCCGAACTTTTTCAGCAGTACGGAAGGTACTTGTTCTTTTGACAAATCGTTGCCCTTCACAGCGGTCACATAGTGGATCAGGTGGTCCTCGGGATCCGTAGTCCCATCGTATATTCTCAAGTAAGGTGGCATCTTGAAGGTTTTTGGGATTGGATGAGGGGCAGCCTCCTCGCTATACGGCTGTTCGACGAACCTGCCCACGTCGCGTTTTGGTAGCAACTTAGGAGCACCGGGAATTTTGTCTACTCTTTCCTGATGCTCCTTCATTTGATCTCGTAGTACCTTGTTCTCATTCTCCATTTCTTCCATCTTTTTAAGGATGGCTGCGAGTGCACCATCGTTGGTGTTACTGGTCTGCAATATCGGGTTGGTGGTGGCGGCGAGGTCTGCCGCTGGAGGGTTCCTGACGTTGTTTCGGGGTGACTTTTCAAGTAAGCCACCCAGAGTATTCATTAACCACTCTTCCATTAGTTTTTTGACCAATCGGGGTGGTATTTCTTTGACTGCAGATGTGTAGGCTCCTTTTTCATGTAAGGTTGTCAGGTCCTCAGATGAAGAAGGTGAGATCTCTCCATCTGGTGCACTACCAGGTATTGTGTTCAAGATGTTCTCTTTACGGGCCTCGTTGAGAGGGCCTGTGAGATTGGCTGTGACATCTGCTAGTGCTTTCATTCTTGCGTTGTTTTCTGCCATTTTTGATTTCTGTAAGATGCGAAGAACAGTGGTTCGTTGTTCTCTTCGATGTTCTAGGTGCAAACTATGATTTCGATTGCCGAAATCCCCACAGACGGCGCCAAATTGTTTGACTCAAAAGTTGTTAAACACTTTTTAAGCAAATCAATCAAAAGAAGTCAAAAGTAAATCGTAATCGAAGATAATGAGACCTAGAAATGTGTATTGTATTTCTTATTGCCTTTGATAGATTGAATATTCCAGAGAGGAAAAGATAGAGAGCGCGAGAGAGAGAAAAGAAAAAGCTTGTCTTAGAAGATCTCAGATCCCTTTTACAGCATTGGGATTCTCCTTTATATAACAAGAGAACCTCCTTAAAGATAATAAAATAATACAGGGAGAGGTCACGTGCTTTCGAGGCGACGACGAGACCTAAGGGCACATTTCGCTCCGACGTTCTTAGGTCGTACCCTCACTTCGACCATTGCTTAGTCGTGGGTCGTTGCTACCATAGTGGGCAGAATTTGACCCCATACAAATTTCATATTTCCATGCCTTAGATGTCATGTGAGATGAGTGAGACGCCCACAGATTGATATCATATCCTTCAATAGCAGCCACTACTTAAATTTTTTCCTGATTTAAAAAAAAATATGTAACTTTAAAAAGTTGTGATCATAGCGTGCTCCTTTTGCAGTATCTAATGTTTAAGTTTCAGTTCAAAAACTCTAAATGTAAATGTGTTGTAACTTCCCACCATACATTTATAGGGCAGCAACTAATTGTCTATCTCAAAATTCAGTTAACTCTAAAGTTGTTATTTCAAATTATCCTACATGGATTTCCACTATGGGCTTCCCTGGTTTCTTGGTGCCTATTGGGGTTCTTGTACATCACTGTAAACAAGTAACAGGAAGGGTTGTTTTGCTTGCAACCAAGAGGCATGGCACAGCCTTTTCATTTCAGTAGTTAGCATCCCTATCTCTTGATATCTTCTTATTGATTAGAAGCTTTTTGCACTTTCATGCTGTTTATTTCCAAGTTAAACATACACGTGATGAGTTGACAAAGCCATGCAGACTTGAAAGCTGCAGCTGCTGAATAAGAAGCTCGTTCGGCTGTTAACCGCTTCCTCTGTCTATGTCTGTTTTCCTGAGACCACATGACCCCTGATTGCTTTTTGATTCCTCCTCTGTTTCCGTCCATCTCTTCCGCTCTTCTCTGCCGTTGATAAGTTTTGTTGCGTCGTCTATAGAGCTATTCGGTCAGTTCTGTTATGCGTTACTGCGCAAACTGGGTTAAACTGTTGGAATTTTGTTTTTCGCCTTTCGTGTTTGGCTTTCCCATTTATAAGATGTTTATTTTTTCCTTCCTTCAAGATGTATATTAATCAAATCTTTGCTTTCTGGAAAATTTAATGAAATAGCTTATGTAAACACATTAGATTTAATATTAAAACATCTACAATTTCTTTGGGCTTGAATTATTTGTGGTTTATTGAATGCATATATTAATGGGTTTAAATCTGTTGGTTCTACTGTTGCTGATCTCTCACTTCACAATTGGCATACGAGACTTTTAAGAAAGTTGCTAACTAGAGTTACTTAATTTCGTTCTCATATATGCGGTGTGGCTATACAAATAATAATCAGAGAAGATAAAATTTTGTTTTCTTTGAAGTGCTTATTCTAGGTTTCAATAAGATAGACATGCAAATTAATGTAGTTTATTTATGCAGTCTCTGAGGTATGTGATATGATAGTCCTGCCATTATCAACAACCAAATTACTGTTAATCCATTTTTTACTTAAAACTACTGTTAATTGTGTGTGGTTCCTGAGAGATAGTAACAGAGTTAGATGCAAAAATTCCTAGTTCCTCAAATCCCTCCTCTTCTGGTGGTGTACGAATCGACACATACCTTGCGTCTATTATTTTATAACTTGACACACCGTATCACTGGCTAAGCGCCAAGTCTTTGTGCCATAAGTGATGGAAGGAGCTCTCAAATCTGAATAACTATCTTCAATTTTCCCATTAAAATCCTGTACGTAGCTACTTAAACCTAAGTGATGGCAAAACTATTCCATCCAAATGGTGTGGAGATTTACCTTACCATGTTTACAACTATGCTAAGATGGCACTACAATATACCTCTGGAAATACTTACAGCTCCTTCTTTGCATTTGTGTTCGTCATTCTACTTCTACTTCTCCTGAGCCGAGGGTCTACCGGAAACAACCTTTCTACCTTCTAAAGGTAGGATAAGGTCTGCATACACTCTACCCTCCCCAGACCCCACTTGTGGGACTATACTGGGTATGTTGTTGTTGTTGTATTCTACTTCTCTGCTTCTCTTTTAGAAATGCTTATTTGCTTACGAATTGGATAAAATCTAAGTTCTTAGCTCCAACATGCTGATTAATGTACACTTACAATCATAAAACCAGATAAGTTTTGGCACCTGCTTAGCTCTATAGTACTTTTCTCTTTGATGTTTTACTTGGATGGGTCCAGAGCTTATTGGCGATGCAAATGTAAATTATTCCAACTGATGAATTTCGACTATGAATTTTAATTTTTTTCCCATGCTTAGTTGTATTTGCGGAAGCATGCTGGATCGAGTTGGATGGCAGAGTTTCTCCTAGGAATAGAGCATAAGAGCAGAACGGTTTGTTCATCTTCGTGCCTCGGACCTCGGTGATATTCTTTGCTGCTCCAGATTTTTCTGTTTCAACGCAAGCGCTACCCCCACTAGTATTTATTAGGGGCCATCATATGATCCAAATTGAAATAAGCAAAGGTGAATTGTGAAGCAGTATGCCTCGATACAAAGACGAGCCTCCTGCAGTCTGTGTTTACACAATTTGTGATGAATCCAAGTGCGTTAACCCCACTCTCTTATCTCTCTGTCTTCTAAATTATATTAACAACATGAATTCAAATTTATTTAATTCTTTCATGATGTGACTTTCCTGGAATTTTGTGCAGATATTTGATTGTGAGGAATGTTCCAGCGTTGGGCTGTGGCGATCAGCTCTCTAAACTATTCTCCACTTACGGAGAAATTGAAGAGTACGGTTTTTTTCTCAACTAATTGTAGATTTATTCGTAAATTTAAAACCTTTTGGTTTGTTTTCACTTGTGAAACTATTGCACGTTCAATGGACTTAGTACTTTAATTCTCTGATATAGATAAGTTATATTTGTCTTTTGTTTTCAAAAGAGCATGCCACGTGAAAGTTAACAAATATGTTAGCTTAGCTAGTTCCATCTAAAAGTTAGATCAAATTTGTTGTATTTGAGCCTCTTGGGCGTAGTTCAAGTAGCAAAGGTTGAGGGACTTGTGACTTAGGTCACAGGTTCGAGCCTTGTGCTATACTAACTAAGCATGGTGTTTAAGTGGATTAGGGGAGGGGGTGGGGCCATTATCTCCGAGTTTCAAAGGCTGCGGTGTCCCAGATGGATTTCTTGGTCATCCACAAAAAATTGCTATATTCGACAATTAAAGGTTAAATATGAAAGGTCAAAGAAGAAGAGTACGCACAAAGGTAATAGAGAACCAATACTGCATCTTGCTCTTTATGGAGTACCTATTTTGTGTTTTCATTGGGGAGAGGGGGAATGGTGGAGAGGATATCACATATCTGCTTGTTGAAACTATGTATTCTTGCATCGTGTAGTTGTTGTCATTTTGCTTTGAGAATATACTTAGAATGGTGAGTGTACTCAGTGATACAGACTTTGAAGATAAAGTTTGATGATTTTAGGGTAGTGTCAATACTGTCCTTTAAGTGTATTACCTTTATCTTTATCGTTCTCTTGGTTTCTTAGATGTAAACCAATGGATGGTGAAGATTGCGAGCCGTTTACAGATGTCTTCTGGATCAAGTTTTATCGGGTTGACAATGCCAGGTGATTGCAGTGTTTGGATCATCACCATTATATCTAGAGATCTAGATGGATATTGTTATTTTCTTTTTTAATACAAAAATGTGATTAAACTGGTATGAGAAAGGGCAAAATATCTACTGCAAGAGGACTCCAATTCCCCTATAACACAATCAAAAGAATGTCGAAGAAACTGGTCCAGCATAGCACATATTTTCTCGGCGATGGTTTCCATGCAATTTTCATGTACATGCACGTCTGTGTTTGTATTGCACCATGACTTATGTTTACATATTTGCGTCTCCAGGTTTTCCAAAAGGAAATTGGACGAGTCTGTTTTCCTCGGGAACAGGTTACAGGTCTCTTATGCACCTCAATTTGAGAGTCTGCACGAAACGAAGGAGAAGTTAGAAGCGAGGAGAAAGGAAGTTTTAGCACGATTAACTCGTAAGTACCTTATCACAAAGTTAGCAATTAACTTGTCCAATGAGAAAAGTTCTACCTTTGTTTTGTAGAGCCCTAGTTTCTTATTCTGGGATCAATGTTCTTTCAGCTGGAAGGTCGAAAGGATCTGCGACATATCGACCGGATGTGGTTGGTGAGCCCTCTCCAGCTTCCTCACCAGCTCAGTTGAATTCTATTGCTCAATCAGTTGGCGCCAACCAAAGGTAGTTCAATCGAGATGGTCTAAATTGACTTTTGAATTTTGTATATCAAGATAGAGTAAAACCATTTTCATTGTAGGCAGAGCTCCAATTTGCAGTATAACTCTACTCATGGCATACAGGGTTCTCCTGTGACAATGGTTTCTTCAGACAAGGTTCGTCATAGCGTCACATATGTAACACCTCCTTCGGTTTTGACTTTTAGCAACTGCTTTTAACATTGTTATCAAACTCCATAGTCAAATTATGAAGCAGGGGGTCCGTTGCCAGATAATCATTTCTGTGCAATGTAGAGTGCGTGACGGTTGTATTTGTGTCTGTAAAATTTAGGCAGATCCCCTTAGGTTTTGAAAGCTAGGAGACTTAGCACACCCGTTAGTACGCTTGTAGTTGGTGCATTAACAAAAGCAAGAAGAATGTTGAAGGGGAGAAAAATCAAGTGAATATCTTCTTTGATTGTTGTGCCTTGGCAATATCAAGCTGTAGATAGGTTGCCAGGGGGCAGGGGCAGAGTTTCGTGGCATGGGTTGCTGTGACTTCGAATAAAAAGAAAGATTACTGTGGATATCTTGTGTAATTGCTTGATGGAGAATTACCAAGGAATGGGGTCATTAGTGAGTGCTGGGATGGCAAAAGTTAGGAACTTTCATTGGTTAATCTGATTTCGAGCGTGTACTCCCCTGAGTTAAGCCTTGGGCTCTTAGTGTTGGTATCAAGAAGAGGACTCAGGATTATTTATATTGGGTATCTTGTGGGGCACCTTATTGGGGTAAGCCTGCCTAGCTTGGTGGAGCATGGATTGGTTTAGCTAAATGTTTGTTTGGCTGGTGAGGGTCATGAAAGCAAGGTTCATCAGCAGAAAGGTCCAATTGCTTATTTAAGAGATATGACGTTTTCCTTTTAGTATTTGGTCCTATCTCATTCTACTTCTAGACACGAAGAGGAATTACAATGAGCCCCTTAGAGAAGAGAGGGGAATAAACCTAGAGAATTAAGCATTTCTTTTGAAAATGATTATTCCATTCTTCAATTCTGTCAGGCCACCACTTTTGAGATGTTCTAATTATAGAACTACCTTTTTTAATGATTTGCTGAGGGCAAATCATGGTTTCAACTTTTCTTTGCAACACTAATATGAACTCTATGTGTGTGATATTTGCCTGCTGCATGCAGGTTATCAACACTAGGTTTTAAATTTTTCTAGAATGACAGCGTTTTCTCCCCTTTGGTACTATGTCAGGAATACTTTCCTTCACAATCAATGAATCAAACAGTTAAGCTGGTGAGAGAGAAACTAAATAAGGTGAACAATCAACATTCTTCTGACGTACAATAATTGAATTTTAGATGTTTATTTTATTTGACAATTTGTTCTGTTCTTCTTTAGATACAATCCAGTGTGGACCATTTAGAAGGTGAACCATCCAAGAGAAAACGTGTTGATAATAGGAGAAGGATATAAGTGCGGGTGTTGAAAAGAGAATATGGCTGCGGATGAGTTTTTTCTTTTTTTCATGCTGTCTGCAGAATATGTCGACTCTGGTTAAACCATTACTTTTTCTCAATTCAAGTCCATGGTGTCCAGAATTTTCTATGGCATTCTTCACCAACTGAGTATCAAGAAAGACGACTTTGTTCTATTTTTGCGCTCAACTCTATCCAATTCCCTCTTTATCTCTTTGGTATCACTCCCATAGGTGCCATTGCTCCAATTGTTAATCCTATGTACAGTTTCAGAACTTTCCAGGCAAGTTAAAGATTGTAAACTGAAGCTTATTGTGACTGTCCCTGAATTGCTTGATTAGTTAGTTAATAGGTCTAATTTGCCTATTTTGTTTTTGGCTCACCAGAAAAATTCTAATTTGTGTGTTATAATGTCCACTGAGCTAGTTGATAAAGCAACGTATGTGAACTGGGATAACTGCGGATAAAGCAAAGTGACACTGCAGCATTGTTTTATTATTTGGGTACAACAGGGGATTAGCAAAGGAGTGGTTTCGACACACAGGAATTTCATTGCTGTATCTTTAATGGTGACTATTTGGTGGGGTGAACTGCATAGTGTGTTTTTGGGTGTGTTGCCTATGTTTCATGCGTTTGGTCTTGCTATTATTATGTATTCACAGTTACAGAGGGACAATGATGTTGTATCTATGGCTGAGTTTGATTTGGAAGTGATTTTGAAAACCATTGAAAAGTATTGGGTGACGCATTTATGGGATTGTGCCTCCGGTTGCTTTAGCATTGGCTAAGAATTCTGTGGTGAGGAAGTATCATATAATGTCGTTGAAGCATATATTGGGTCTGGTGCTGCACTTTTGGGAAGGACTTGGAGGTTTGCGCTGAGAACTTTCGTGAGGCTGTTGTTGCTCAGGGATATGGTATGACAGAAGCATGTGGGATTCACTTATTGGAGAATGAATATGTATGCCGAAGACACAGAGGATCAGCAGGGTCTCTACTTCATGGAGTGGAAGCTCAAATAGTTAGTGCTGATAAACTGAAGCCTCTTCCTCCTGGAGAATTAAGGGAGATATGGGTACATGGTCATGATGCAAGGCTGTTTCAACAATCAAGCCACAAGGCTGACTATAGATGAGCAGAGCTGGGTACATATAACATACTGGAGTTATTGGGTACTTTGATGAGAAAGGAATACTTTGTCGTTGACAGGATCAAAGAGCTCATCTAGTACAAAGTTTGAGGTCGCACCAGCAGAGCTTGAGGTCTACTTGTTTCCCGTCCTTAAATATCAGAGGCTGTTGTTATCTCGTTTCCTGATGTCCAAGGCTGGTGAGATTCCATCTCGCTTAATAGCGATCTGACTGAAGAAGTCCAGAAGTTCATTGCAGATCAGGATTCGCCTTTCAAAAGATTGCGGAGGGTGACTTGCATAAGCAATGTCCCTAAGTTAGCCTGTTGGAAATTCTAAGAGAACAAGTTGAGAAGGTTCGACCAAACTGTATACGATTTGCATAGTTCACTGATTGATTGTTAAAGGCCAAATACACATACTGCCCATTCAACTTGACACCATTTTTCATTTTGGCACTCTATCTCTACCTTGTTCCATTTTGGCCCTCCAACTCTATTTTATATGTTCCATTTTGGCCCTCCAACACTATTTCTTATGTTCCACTTTAACACAAAAGCTGAAACCAATTCAAAAATATAGCGTCTGTGTATACACAAATCTGAGGTGTAATAAACATCCAATTAAATGTTGCTATTTGATTTTTTCATCCATGCCAAGGGGTCAATACTAAAATATCCGAGCCCGACTGTATTTTTTCATGCAACCCACAAAAAATATGGTCGGCAGGTATGAAATCGTCGGGTGAAATCTTTGGAACTTAGAGAATGAAGATGGGGCAACAGTGATGAAAAAATACAGCCGGGTTCGAGTATTTTAGTATTGACCCGTTTGACATGGATGAAAAACAAGGTGGCATTATTTAATTGGATATTTATTACACCTCAGATTTGTATATACACACGCACTGATTTTAACTTTTGTGTTCAAATGGTACATAAGAAATAGAGTTGGAGGGTCAAAATGGAACAAAATAGAAATAGAGTGCCAAAAAGAAAAATGGTGCCAAATTGAATGGGATGTATGTGTATTTGGCCATTGTTAAATGAGCATCCATCTACCGGAGAAAGTTGCATAAACTCAATCTCAGTACTTCTTAGAGTTAGAGAGTTGTCCAACATAACTCCAGGAAATGTGACGTGACATGATTTGGAAATTAGCGTGGAAAACAAGAGCCACAAATCCATAATAACAGACCTTCAACCTAGTATGTAAAAAGATGCTAGGCATCTTCATGATAAAATGGTATAATTCGAATATTTCAAGTTATTCTACGAGAAATTCAAGGCTTTTCCCCTCTCAACCCTTCACTTTTCCTGCTTCACATGCAGGTTTTTTTTGGAGACAGCTCAATTTAATTTTGAAATAAAGAAATTCAATAATGGACACTGCAAGATAAACAGAAGCGGGCGCGTTTCAGACACTGGTTACAAAAGCAAGAAAGGCTATACTGATTTCAGCTCTGCCCAAAACTATTTAAATAAGGAAAAGGTCAAGGTTGGCAAAATCAATCCTTAATGTAACGACTGTTTTGTGGTCCCGGTCTAAGCTAAGGGATTCTCTTCACTAGTCTTGTGTAGGGAGATAATGGAGTAAGGGTTTGCATAAGCCGCATTCCAGGAGCCTACCCTATGCTCAAGTCATAGCAGAGCAGCAATATGTTTGTTAATCCTCCTTATTACGAGCTAGTCTGGCCCGGTGTCTAAGCTCGGCTTTTTTCCACCTTACAATCAGGTAACATAGTGAAAAGAGGGTATTAACCTGCAAAGAAGAAAAGTGTGCAGCAAATTAGTGAGTAGAAACACTAGAAACGACGGAAAGAAACGACCAAATATACTCACCAAGATTATTATCGCAATAACCAACAGAGGCCCAGACCAGAGTGTGGAAAGAAAAATGCCGTGTGAATCGAAGTAATTCTGGCGTGCAAAGCTTATCCAGTTTGCAGCTAATAAGCCATTAAGCTTTTCGGCACCATACACTCCTCCAACTGCATCATAAGGAAACTAAAGTAAGGAACTCCAACTGCATCATAAGGAAACTAAAGTAAGGAAAAAGGAACGTATTCACATACTGCAATTCAAAAGATCACACTTCTAACATGCGAGCCAAAAAGATGCCCCGACTTCAGCAGTTTCACAACAAAAGCTACTAGCATATAGAACGTAAGTAGCTGTTGGTTAACGGCCTCAAAATTTATGCTTTCAATTAAGCCACAACTTTTTGTTTTTTACTTCCAATTTAAAAACCAACAAATATGTAGTTTTATACACCCAAAACCTAGACAACCAAGACAAGGAAAGGAAGAAATTCCAAGAGTTAAGCTTGTGTTCAGAGAACATAATGCAATCACCATACAACTGAAGTTCTATGTGTCTTTGGAAAAGATGAAGGCTTGCAATCCATGTAGAAGTTCTGACTGATCATTCTGGAACTGTACTATGTCAATGAGCTTTTGAAGTTGTCTACCACGGATTATTCTCAATCTATGAAGCCAAAGCTGATCTACTTGTCGAAATTGGTTATCAGAACAAATCAATTTCCAGGCATGATAGTTTGCATAAAATCTATAGGTTATTCGCTGATTGCCTGAAATCTTTTTGCAGAGTTCTAATTGTACATCCTAAGTAGAGTCACTGTTCTTAACTTCTGGGATCGCAGAGTCCACTAAGAATGCTTTAAGCATTTATTCTGCATGAAGTGGCCACATCATAGAGGGTTTGCCTCGACATGTCTTTTCACTTCATTTCTTCCCTTTAGTCAGTACCATATTTTATTATCCTCTTCCTTACGATTCAAGGAATATGTCTGAAAAACGTATCACGATGAAACATCATATTCAAAGATGCAAAACATAAAATAAATTTTCGTTAAGAATGAGAGAACTAAAAAGGAGATAACGGCAGGTAAAGAAACAGAACTAGGAAAAGGGGTTAAAAACTGAGCTGAAGAACACCGACACTACTAGATTAATTTCAAGGTCTTGAGTGCTAATATACCTAAGCAAGTAAAAAGAAGAAATATCAGATCAGGTTACAATAAAAAGAGGACGCTTACGTGCAAGAAGGAACAAAAACATCTGGAAGTTGATGTTCTTCCGCGAGACAAATGATACAAGAAGAAACATGGCATGAAATGAAAGAAGACATATCAACCAAGGTTCCTGCAAAAGGAAAAGGAAAACCAACAATAAGAAAGACAACCAGAAAGCTCGTCCATGTCAAGATGCCAAAATCTCATATTTGACAAGGTCAAATGACATCTTTGTTAACCAAAGAGACCTAGTTGCTCAAAGATAAATAGTGATGCATATATATTGATAAGGTAATAATTCTCATGAAGAAAATATTGATAAGGTAATAATGAATATATTATCTCATACAAATTGTATTTTAATATGTTTCAAAAAAAATTGTATTTCAATTTCCAAGCAAAATTTTGAACATATAGCTTTAGCTTCTCTCTAGTACTCTCCTTGTATTGCATTAGACAGCTTGCAGCACCAGCCACATCTCATGTGACTTTGCTCCCCTTGAGCATCAATTAGAGCTCTTAGATACTCTTGCTCATCTTCAGTTTCATAAGTAGGGGAACAAAAAAAAGAATATACAAAGTGCGTAAAAGGAAGAAAGTAACTAAACATAAGAAGAGGGTAAGCGGATTCTAATGTAGAGAAAGGAAGATATAGTGAAACTGGATAGACCATGGCCCTTACTTCTAAAGCATTACAAGCGGCTCGATAGCCTCTACGGTTTGCCTGTGTGTGCTGGAAGGCTAAAGCATCACTGGTCATTCTAGATACTTATATTCTAACTGAAACTCCAATAAGGAGAAAAGAAATGGCAGCAGATGATGACCTGTGAACATAAGTTAATGGGTGCCAAGAGCAAGTGGATATTTGATAGATTTGACGTTATAATTTAAAGTTCAGGTGGATTTCTTACAAGACAGATGGAATAAAAATAAAAGCTTAAGCTTGAGGATGCTCCTAATATTAACACTTCACAGGAACAAGTGCTCAGCAGATTTATTCTTCACATTGGACAATGCGTGCAAGGGTATAGATAAGACGAACACAACTGCATGATATTTCATGTGAATAATACATTCCATAATTTTGCTAAACGAAAGTTAACAGAGAAGTTTAGACTCCATAAACAATCCAGCAACTTGCTTCAATCAAAAACTATCTAGTTCCTTCAATTGGATAATTCTACCACTTCATATTTCTGGTCAAATGTTTCTCATCTTGCTTCTTCCTATGCATCAAAGAAACAGCTCTATTTTGGCTACAACGATCCATTTTCTTCGCTGTAATTCCCTATTGACATCAGGCAAGTATGGCTTTCCTTGTGGAGCATATGAGAGTCCAAATTAAAGCATGTTAAAATCCTCACTTCAAATGAAATGATATCCATTTAAATTATTTGATTGTGCACGTCCATCCAAGTGTAGATTTACCTTGTAAAGGATATGAGAGTTTAAAGTAAACAAATGGTATATTTTCTAAAGAAAAAAGGAATAAGAATTCCACTTAATGAAATGACATCCATTTAAGCTATGTGATTGTGAGAGCCTAGGTGAAGATCAATCTAATATTTGAAGGTTAAAATTTCTGAACCTATTCTATTCAGCTAGACCATCATCTGTGGTTGTCTTTCCGCATATCTACTGCTAGCGATAAGTTATCACTTGATTAATTTCCACTTCTTGTCTCAATTTCATGCAGCGGAAACCAACATAATCTAGATAATGACTTGGATCAAGGATAAAAAGAAAAAACAAATATTCATGAGTTTGTTTGCTAAGTATGTTCGGCATCACTTCACCGACAATAATGTGAAGGCCAGCTTGAAGTTATCCATTAGTTGAAACTTGGAAGTAACAGAGCACAGAAACTACAATGTCATGCTGAGAATACTAAATATTCAATAGCTAATCTTCTCTGTATTGTTCCAATTTCATCATTTGTCCCTGAGCGGGCAAAAATATTGATTATTCAATAGGAATACACAAAGGAAAATGTTTATATATTTTTAAATTTTACTCTCCTTTCGGTAAATTAAGAAAGAAAAACTCTATTTCTTTTATAATGGTGGTGTTCAGCCAACTTGCACACCCTCGACGATTCCACCTCGGCATAACAAGAAAGTCCCAGTACAAAATTTTCCCAAAAAAATAAAAAATAATAACAGAACCCTAACAAAATCTGATTTTTACAAAGTTGGTAGCATTTGTAGGAGTTGGATAAAAAGGGAAATACCGTCCAGTCAATGGCGTGGAAGAAGCCGATGAAGTTGTCATAGGCGGGTCTAAGACTGGACCTCATCTCTGCACTGAATTTCTCAACGAGATCTGCCATTTGGTCCATATGAGAATTGAAAGCTGATGTTAATTCCTCCATTGTTGCCTCTCAAAAATTTGCTGCTTTTGAGATCAAGAAAAGTGCCGCTTCTGTCTCTGCGAGTAGCTCTGAGTCTGGGTAGTATTGTTTGGTGTATTCTACACTCCTTTAACTCCTTCGTCTGGAGCTTTCTCGGCTATTGCTAAAGCACCCCTTTAGTTTCAACAAGTGCCAAATTAACCCTATGATCTATTTTATTTTGCTTGATTAGACCCAGAAGCAGATTTAGCGATTGAAGTCTATACTTTAAAATTATTATATATTAATTAATAACTGAATTTACACTCAATATTAGGGTCTAAGCAAAAATTGCTGGATGAGCCATAGATAGATTTGCCTCTAATTAGACCCTATATCTTAGGGCGGTGCATAATTTGGTAAATACCGAATTACCGTACCGAAATCAAAAATTTTGGTATTTTGGTATTTGGTTTAAATTTTAAAAAAAAATTGGTATTATGTATGGTATTTGGTATTTTAAAATAAAATATTGAAATACCGATACCGTACCGAAATATATTTTATATTACACAAACACGTATTATCAATTATAACATAAATATAAAAAAATCTAAAATTATTTTTCTTTATTCTCTAAGTTCATCAATTAACTCTAAACAAATAACAAGACATTTCTAATGATCAAATATTCTTTTATCTATATTTTTCTCTATTTGGGTCGATATTTGCTAGTTTTGGACAAAATTTTTGTCAACAAACATTTTCAATTTTGTATTTTTGAGTACTTTAACTAAGAATATTAGAGTGTATGGCTCTATGAACTAGTTAGTATGCGGACCGAATAAATCGAAACCGAAAGGAGAAAAACTAAACCATACCGAGTTTAATTAGGTACGGTATTGATATATGATTTTAAGAAACCGAATACCGAAAATACCGAACCAAAATATCTAAATATTGTACCGCACTGACCAACGAACACCCCTATTATATGTTCATACGTAAATGTTTGAAGTTCTAACTACACATATAATATGTCAAATTCAAGTTTCGCAATCCCCAACTTTAGCTCTGTATATCTGAAGATTTAAATTATAGACAAGCAATTTTCAACTTTAGCCTTGAGATTCTAAAATTAATTCTAAGGTTAAATTTTAAATTTCAGCTATACTTAAATAAGAATTCGAAATAAGGCTATTTGTGTGTAAAAATAGCACGGTCTAACCAGTTTTCAGAATGGTCATTCAAAAATAGCAAACGTTTATAAGTCAATAAAAAATAGCCACTATTTTGCTGCAACAGAGACCGGTCCAGCATAATATACTGGAGTGCGGTGCACCTGTGTATGAACTTCCAGCATATTATGCTGGACAGGTATACTTTGCTGGGTCCAGTATAATATACTGGAGACTGGAGCACCGGTGCTCTAAACTCCAGTATATTATGCTGGACCGATATATTATATTGGAACTCCCGTATATTATGCTGGAGTATTTTTTTTAGATTTTGAACAGTGTTTTCGTTCAGATTTATCTTTACATGAAAAGTGGCTAAATTTCAATTACTTTTGAAATTGGGCTATTTTTGAACGATGACTTATAAATATGGCTATTTTTGAATTTCTCCCTATTTGTGTACTTGCGTTTAATTGGCGCGAATGGTAATTAAAAAAAATTGTATGCCAACTAAACAATCCTAAAAGAAAAGGGAATTTATATTATTCTATTTCAACTCAAGGGTAAGGATCACTTTGTTTTTCAATATTAGGATATGAGCTAAATCCAAAAAGGAGAACCATACCATGGCTACAGCTCTGCTCTCATCTCCTCCTCTTCCATTATCTTCTTCATCCAACCCTTCTATCCTTCCCACCCGCTTAAAGTAGTCCACTTTTCCTACACATTTCTCCATTTTCGTATCTCGTATTTGCCTCTAACAAAGAAATTTCCTTTTTTTTTTTATAGAAACCAGAGCAAGATTCTATGGAAGCAAAAGAAATGTGGGAAAATCAGGGCTTGCTCAGAGTTTTGCAAAAAACCCGCTTTGGAATATGGGATTTCAAGAAGGGATTTGGCCTTCATTGCTCTTTCTTCTTCACTCTCTCTAATTTTCCCACTTTCAGGTAAAAACAACTGTAAAGTTTGCATTTTTTGAGTATATTTTTCTTGTTCCACATCATAATTTTTAATTTGGGATCCTTCAGTGAATTTATTCTTACCTTATCTATGCTGCTGTTTCAGTTAGTGACAAGACAAAATATCTCATTATCATTTTTCAGTCTGTTGGTGTCATTGAACTCCTTCCCCCACCCAATATTTAGACCCTTTTTGGTGGACAGAGTAACCTGGTACCTGTGCTGGTCGGAGGTAGCAGGTATTCGGTGGAGTTAGTCGGGTGCGCATGATAACAACACGATAGGGGATTCAAGAATTACTAAAGAAAAATAAGAAAATCAAGAAACGTGCGGAAGCTAAACGAAAATAAATAAACAAAAAAAGGACGAAAAATTAAAGATAGATTGAATTCAAGAAAGTGTTTCTTGAATTCAAGAAGTCTATTCTTGGAGTTGAATCCTAACAACAATAATTAGCTAACAACGAACTAATCGCCTTTGGTAGAGAATTAAAAACAAGAGATAGATATAGATTGTGAAACCCGACCCTTTAGAATAACAAGAACAACAATAAGCCTAAACTTATCACCTTTCTTGAATACCTAGAAGTGATCTAAGATTTCGAAAGAGTTTAATCTTACCACCTTAAGTTGAGTCTTGAAGGTTGAAGAATAAATCCAAGAGTAGCCACACACAAGAGTGCAAGAAAAATCTCACAATTTTTATTGATAATAATCTGAATAATCTCCCTAGAAACAAAGAAGATACCCCTTTATATAGAGGGATCACGAAATTAAGGCTAAGAAACAAGGAAATAAAGTCCTAAACTACTTTGGACAACAAGTCCAACTAACTTAGGAAAAGGAAAATACTAGGAAGCAAAAACCAAGTCATTCTTGGAAAGTAATTCCAACAATCTTAGGAAAAGGAAAATATAACCTTAACTAACTAGGAAAGCAATAAATATAGTCCTAAAATATATAGGAATAAGTCTCAAACCAATCTTGGATAGAATCTTGGAAATCTTGAAGGAAATTTGCAAGAAACTCGGCAGCAACTTGCACTCAACACCTAGCACGATTATTGTACCATTATTGGACATCAAGTAAGTCCTTTTTATGCTATAAAAACGTGGCTTTATGTGGGACTTCATGGGTAGCAAGTTTGGACACATTTTAGGTGCCAAATTGGTCCAACAGTGGCCTGATTTTGGACCTTCTTCAGATGATGTTTCTTGGGATCTAATCCACCTATTCTTGAACATGAATTTGGGTCATAAAATAATTATAACACCTAGATAACTCATATCCTTTATCCTTAAGCTCTTCCTCCCAACTAACAACTTCTTTGATCGCTCCTGAAGTCCAATGATCTTGTTTTGCAACTTTTTAGCTTGAGATCTTGTTAAAGGCCCTCTTTGAGATTCCAAAGATTCATACTTGTCCTTGAATAGATTTGAGCTTCCTAGAATGCTATCAGCACACAAGCTCACCATTATCCAAAAACGAAAAAGTTAGACCCTTTTTGGTGGAAATAGAGTTTGACCCTCCAAATAGTAATAGTGTCCTATAAAATAATAAAGAGGTATAATAATGTGTTTGGCAGTGAAGTGTTAAGGATATTAGTTTGAAATGTTAAAAAGTAGTTTGAAATTATATGAAGTAATAGCTAGTTTATATTTGTTTGAATTGCTGGAGGGAGAAAAGCTTCCCATTAAAATATTGTTAGGACTGATGAAATAAGTTCTCTTCATAAAGTGACGGTCTTTAATAGTATTAACTTAAAAATGCATGTTTAGGATGGTTATTCGAATAATCTGTTAAAGGAAAAAGAAATATTGTATTGAATTTATTGCCAATGAAGGAAAGTGGTCAAGTAAAATAGGATTGATTAAGCATGAATGCCAAATCTCAACAAAATAAAGTTTCTCCCTAAATCTTGTTACTGCTAATTAACCTATGTTATATGTATGCTTTTAGTCTTCATTTGGATGACATGGAGGGAAATGAGGGATAAGTGTAGCATTGGCGTTAGTTTACCTTGTTGGACTACCTTAACAAGAATCAAGATAAAAGGAGACGGAGTGTCGGAGAGGAAGAAACAATATAAATACTACAGCTGATTCTAAATCAATGCTGGGTGTGTGGATGTTATTTGCATGTCCAATGCAAGAAACCGTTACATTCGTATACAGAAAAATACATTAGGTCCTCTCCTAGTTGATTGATATTATAATTTATTTCCGTTTTGTGTAAATAAAAGAATAATGAGGCTTATTAACAGCAACACTGCAGCAGTTTTGCCTGCTGAAAGGGTCTTGTCTTTATGCTACTTAAAAACTAAGTGAAAATAGTTGCTGGGGCGTATTCCTTACTGTTTTTCTCAGGTGATATAGATAAAGCATGTTTGTATAAAAGGGTCAGCATGATTTTTTATACGAATATAGTTGAATTTTTCTTCATATACTTTGATTAATGTAGAGAACCATCTTTCAAGGGCAAATATGGTTTTGTATTTTTCTAATCGCTCTTAGGTTTAATGAAGAGAGACTTGTTTGAAGTGGGTTCCAATTTGATCTTCTCATATGTGCTATTATATGCAGGTTTTAGTGCTGAGGAAGAGTTGAAAATGGGTTCATTTGTCGATGATGTAAATTCCTATTCCTACTTGTATCCTATAGAACTGCCTTCTAAGAAGTTTGTCTTCAAATGGTAAGCAATAGCTTGGTTACTAAATTCTTATCTGCTTTCCATTTGATATGTGTCTTTGGAATTATAAAAAAGGAAAAAAGAAAAAAAGAAAAAAAAAGAAAAAAGAAACTTATTTGGCCTGCATTGCTGGTTTCTTATGGAGTTGTACAGTAAGAAACAATAGACATGGTAGTTTTAGCCCAAAAGAAGCTTAGACCTTTGAAAATTCTAATGTACTTGATCGTCAAATTTTGGGTGAAAAAGACGAGTAGCTGATATACACATTGTCACATTCAAATCCTTCAGTGCATCTGAAAAGTCCTAGGTGCCTTCGGGGATACACTTGACCGAACTCTTAGCCCTGAATTCAGTTTTTTAGATCTAATCGTGCAAATGAGCACTTTCAGGTCAACATTTGCCAAAAGCTCTATCCATTTTGATTTCCAAATCCACGGTCTGTTCTGTATAGTTCATTTTCCCGTTTGACACAGTGTTTGCAGCTCACTTGACAACCATTATAGATTCCTTTTTTCTTGTGGTTTGATTTAATTTTATGCAAATGAGCGTCTTTTTAATTTTCACCATATGAGAGAAAATCTCTATTTTCATGCCCTGCATCTTGTAGGAACCTCACTCTTTTCATCTATTTGAAGGGTGGAGACCAGAAAACCAGAGCGTTATTCATCAGCTGCGCCACTATCGCGTAAGTCGGTGTAGCTTGTCTCCTGTTTCTAAGGAAGGTGATATTTAAAACATGTAATTTATTTGATATTCTGGTTGGATACGAGGGTAGTCACTGAACTAGGTTAAAGTCCAAATGAAGTGGCCAGTTTCTCCGAGCACCTCTGCCCTGTCATGGAGCACTTGTACATACTTCACGTATCCTATAAAAAAGGAAAAAATTACTTAGAGTCACTGGCTGTTGAAATATGCTTTTGAGTTTTGATGTAATGGTTCTTTGCCATCTGTTGATATATCATGCAGCTGATGCACGTCTTCGCATTGTGTCTGAACAAGTTGATATCATTGATAACCTCATAATTTCTGTTTCGGTAATTCGTCTACTCCTGCATTCATTCTTCTTAACTTTGACCATCTTTTCCATTCTTTTGTTGAGATTTACTGCAATATGTTTATTCAGATAGGTCCTCCCAACTCACAGTTCTTAAAGTCAAAGGAGAAAAGTACATGGACTGCAAAAGATGTTGCTGATTCTGTTTTGTCTGATAAGTCTGCTTTGGTAATAATTCTTTGTCTCGAAAGGCTGCAGATACATAATCGAGTTTAGCAAATATATGATGTGGTTTGTGGTTTGCCTATCAACCCCCAGCTGCTTCTTGCAAACACTATATGGAACTTACAGATTGTTCAATATGGCAATAAAACATTAGTAATTTTGAACTCATTAAAGGTGAAAAAAAATTAGTTGCTTCATGCATCACAAAATTTCTCGTGATTTATTTGGTTGGATAAACTCTAAACAGATGGCACTTGGTTGATTCATTGCACATATTCTTCGACCAACTGCATTATAACACTTTTTGAAATGCATTGCCCATTCTTTGTCCTTCTTTTTGCATAGACCTATTGCAAGAAAATTCCATCACAGTATCTGTGTGAGGTAACATTTTATATGTTTCTACAGCGTGTAACCTCAACTCAGCGATTGGCTGAAAGTTCACTTCTTGATGCACATACTTCTGAAGTGAGTATCTTTTCATCTACGTGTTTAACTTTGTGTTAGGTATTTGCTTGAATTATCATTTGTGTAGTATTGAACCCACTTCGTTCTACATGCACTCAGTCAACTTTCTCTTTTATAACAAACTTATTAGATTGATGGTGAGCCCTATTGGTACTATGAGTACCTTGTTCGGAAATCACCAACCAAAACAGTAAGTTCCTCTTTAAGTTAAAAATTCTAAATTCTGAATGATCTTCTACAATTCTCATATTTCATGTTGTAATATGCAGGCTCAAGAAACGAATCTTTTTCGTCACTATGCTGCTTCGACAGCTGAACGAGATGGTAAAATTGAGTTTTAGTTAGTGACTATTTTATTTTTTACTCTTCACACAAACATAATCTTTGGGACAATTGAAAATGTATTTTATTAGTAGGAAGTGGTACTTTTTCTTTTTGGGATATAACTATGATATTTAAAACCATAACTCGCTAGTTTCTCCTTTAGCTAGTTATTACAATATTTATGAAATAATTGTTTAATTAGCTAAGCTATTCTTTAGAAAAATTATAACTAGTTTGAGGTGATTCAAAAAATTAGGACATTCGACTTAAAGCGGAAAAGCTCATCCTACGTGCTGTCTTATTACTCATGATAGAGTACTAAATAATCTATTCCTTTAAGGTTCTCAGTTGATAATTAGAGCGGCTTTAGAAGGTTGGATAGAAAGGTGTTTAATTTTCTGGTTCTTGGACATGCTTGATCATTTTCATCAAGCATATTCATTGCATTGGGTATGACATTAGTTATGACTTCATTGGATTACACAGACTATTCTTGTTTGCATGTTTGCAGATTTCTGGTCTTTTGCCTACAAAAAGAGGACCCTATGTAAAAACTTATTAAGGAAATGACCAATATCTTGGATGTAAAATTTTCTGCACACATGAATTTATGAAGTGAATATCTTATATAAAAAAATTTAAGAATATGTCATCAATTTGGTCTTATATAACTGTTTTCTAAATTTACTATGTCTTATTAACATTTGATAAAGTTAATAAGTCTTCTTTGAACATATAAATGTAAGTAATAAATTCAGTATATGTTATACCTTTAACCAAAGTGATGCATCTTAGAAAGCCATCAGCATATTCCTATATTGACATGGTAATTTGAAGATGCGGCTTTGTAATTGCATCAGCGTATTCGTGTATTGACATACTAATCCGACAAGCTTATATTGAAAATATATTTCACTGGTACAGAATTTGTAGAAATGTGTCCGCTATTGTTTATTTAACATACCTAGGGAACTTGTTTGCTAGTTAGCTTATTGGAGAATGCTTGTCATTTCAGGTTATTTGTATACTTTTAGCGCTTCCACTCTTGGCAAGCAATGGGACAAAGTAAGTGGTTCTATTTAGTGATTTTATATAAAAAATTTATCATGAATTTATAATATCACACAATGGTATATCAATTAAGTATACTACAGCATTGCCTTTACATACTTGATACTACACAAATAGCCGTAGCAGAACCTGACTGTTGAAGCAGATGAAAGATTTGCTGCTTTCTTATTCCATTGAAATGCTCAAGAAATTTAAAAAGTAAAGCTAGTGACTAGACCACAATTTTTGGGTCATCAACGGCACAGTTCTATCTTGAGATCCTTTTGTGACATTCCCTTACGAGATTCAATTATAAAGGTTTCATTTTGTGAAGATCTACATCACTGAAGCCTTCTTGTCTTACAGGATTAATTTATCGTTTCTTTTAAAACATCATTACATGAAGCATAAGATTTTGCCTTAAAGGACAGCACGGTGCACTAAGCTCCCGCTATGCGCACCAGGAAGGGTGGGACCACATCAAGAGGCTTACAACCCTTACCATTTCGTCAATGCTCCCCTTCCATAAGATTCTGCCTTCTTTACTTGATTTTTAGAAAAAAGAAAATATTCTGCCTTCTTAATAAAACTCTGTATTACCTTTCTCAAGATGCACATTTTTGGATTGACTCGATTTTGCTATACGCAACGATCAGCGGGTCTAATATGCCTTCTACCTCCTTTTGCCTTTTTCCTGTTTTCCCCTTTGATATTTATGCTATGTTGCAAATTTCATAGTATAGTCCTTACTTTGCAGATGGGGCCGTTCTTAGAAAAGTCGGTGGCATCTTTCCGACTTCTTCCTCCCACAGAAAGCTATGTTCCTCCGTACAAGGATCCCTGGAGGTTTTGGTGATTGTGTTGCGAGGTGTGGCTAGGGTTACTATTTTGTACCTGATAGCAAATAGTCAGAGATCCAAATGTGGTTAGCAAGTGAGAAATTACATTGCAGTTTTTTCTTTGATATCGAAAATATACTTCAAGCTAAGCTTGAGCTTGCAACCAGCGTGTGTTAAGCAATTTTGGCACGAAACTCGTGCCAATGCAGCCGCTACACGTTTGTGAGACAACATTGCAATTCTTGAATGCAATTTTGGTGCAATGATGACTACAAATTCTCTTAGAGGCTCTTTGCCTGCCAATAGATCATCTCCAGGCTTGAATTTTCTGCAAAATGCAGTTGCAGTTTTTCAAGTCTCTTTTGCTTTTGGATGGGAGGTTCTATTAGATGAAGAATATGAATGGCATTTGTAATATAGAGATGATATTTGGAGGACTTGTTTGTATTTTTCTGTCTATAGTGTAATTGCATGTTTCTCTGAAATGAAAATATATTTTTAAAAAATCTACTTATGTGCTTGAAGGTGCTTTTCTTCAGTTTATGTGCTTTGGGCAAACAAATTATACTAGTATTAATTTGAGCAGAATAAACATAATTGTTTGCTCAAAAAATGCGAGTACAAAACAATATAAATAAATCCCGGGATAATCATAGCAAATCGTAATAATCCGTTGGACCAGATGAAAGAAACTAAAATAAGAACTCAGAATTAGGGGGAGAAGCATTAGAAACCTTTATTGATAATATTTGTTTGGTCTGCCTCTCCATGAAGAGGTTCAGAGCCTTACAACGGTGTTTTCTCTTCCCATAAGAGGGGTATATTTTCTTGTTTCTCTCTCCTCTCACTAGTAGTGAAGAAGCAGCCCCCTTTCTAGGGCTTCCACTCTTAGTATTTATAGATGCGAGCTTCGTGAGCTGGCAATAAATGGCCGTGGCCACGCTGAGGTTCCGTCCCCATGGGGGAATGAATGGGCCGTGCCCTCGTAGATTAAGTCGGACAAGAGTCGAATCCTCTTATAAATAAGTGGCCATACCACTTATTAATTATGGATTAGCTCAAGACGAGATTAACTCCGTTAATTACCGTGAGGTCAGATCCTGACCCATACAATAATGCATCTCTAAAAATTCACTATACTACTCGTATCAAGAACTAATTCAGTTAGATTTATTGCTTTTTTGGCTTAAAAGCTGTTTATGCTGAAAATCCACTTTTTTTAAGCCAATCCAAATGCTCTTAATGTAACTAAGCATTTTTCTCATTACATGCATAGTAATATATAAAAACTATATGTGAATTTAGATCTAGACTACACATTTTAATCAGTGCTTCACTCACTTTTCCAGATTAGGACATATCGAAAAACCTTATTCTGAAGTTGATATTCTGATATTCGATTGCTTGTTAATACACACTTTAAAGTTTAAATGATTATAATTATAATCATAATGAAAATGAAAAAGAATCATTTGTATCATTTTCCAAATTATGTCAGTCCTGTTGTTTTAACCATATCAAGTCTAATTAAGCAAAATGTTTTATCCTATTGTGTGAATTTATTTCTTTCCTTTTCTAATGTATCCAAATGAGAGCCTTGGCGCAATGGTAAAAATTGTCATGACCACGTGGTCACGAGTTCAAGCCGCGAAAACATCCAGCAGGACTCAATGAGGTCTGGCCCCTTGAGAACCCCGCACATAGCGGGAGTTTAGTGTACTTGGCTGCGCTTTCTTCTAATGTAGCCGAATTGCTGGCAAAAATAATGTGGGTCTAAATGCCCCGGTTAGGAGGTGTGAGCAGTTGGCTGCAGGTATGAGAAGAGGTAGAGGGCGGCCTAAGAAGTATTGGGTCGAGGTGATCAGACAGGACATGACACGACTCCAGATTTCCGAGGACATGGCTCTAGATAGGAAGGTGTGGAGGTCGAGCATTAGGGTTGTAGGTTAAGGGGTAGTCGAGCATAAGGGTTGTAGGTTAAGGGGTAGTCGAGCGGTTGATTTATGTTGTGTTTCACACTTTTGCATAATATTTGTGGTACTGCTTTTCCATCTATTTGTTGTATCTCACGTTGCTGATATTATTTTTTCGGATTTTGTTGTCACAGATCTATTGTATCTGAGCCGAGGGTCTCTCGGAAACAACCTCTCTACACCCTCCGGGGTTAGGGGTAAGGTCTGCGTACACTTTACCCTCCCCAGACCTCACTAGGATTTTACTGGGTTGTTGTTGTTGGTTTGAAATCAAACAGGGGAATGCTTGCAGCTTGTCATAGTGACAGCAAAGAGAGAAGGGTTGGAGAAAGTATTGTCTTGGTTGCATCTACTCCTCTGAACCCAAAGTTCTGCTCACACCAGAAGATTGAACAAGGGCTTAGGGGTCAGTAAAGAGATGCTGCTATGGTGCTATGTATGTCCTTCAAGTCAAAATTATTTGAGATGAACAAAATGATAACAGTCATCTTGCATATATTTGAACCAAAAGTAAAATTTACAACCTATAAACATGCTCATCTGTTCCTTTTTTTGAGCAAAGAATAATGGAATTTACAACTAATTTACATCATTCTGATGCTGCATGAAATCTGCTTTACTAGTAGTTTGCTAGTGGGTGACAAGGTGAGTGAAGTTATTTGTTCTAGATTCCTAGGCTCCTATAACAAGATCCAAGTATGTACAATGTTGAAAACCTAAGCTTAGTCTTGTGATGTTGTTGAATATTCGAATAGAAGACGTTTCGATGGAGTAGACTGTAAAAGCACCCGGAGCCGGCTTGTGAGCTGATATATCAAAGTCCATTGCATTGCCATCTCAGAGTCCTTCATCTGCCTTACTACAGAGGCCTGGAAAGCAGAGTGGAAATGTCTTGGTTAATGATAAATTGGTAGAATCAATCAACATAAAACTGAGTATGACTTAAAATAGAATATTTGCAGATAAAAGGGCATTTACAATATTATCCCAGAGTATGATTAACATGATGTTCCCCAACTATTACACTTGTCAACCCAATGCCAGAAAAAGCAGCACGAACGACCAGAAGATGTTAAGAACATACTTTTAATGCCCCCCCCCCCCCCCCCCCAATGCAACGTTAAGTTCAAGTGATTCCACAAAAAAACACTAGAACTGAATGATGAATTAGCTATTCAGGCTTTCTTTGCTCATTGTCTATCAGCTTAAGAATTTGGAGTATGACAGCTTCGTAGATAATCATAATCCTACAACTACTAGGTGTGCTGCTTTTGCCATGTGAACAGCTAGAAACATGTGACGGTATATGTTTCAAAGTTTCATTGTACTCAAAAGTCATTTGATAACCTTTCTACTAAATGAAATCTAAAAATATATAGTTCATCTACCTCCTCTAGTTTGGACTAGATTGAATATACAGTGAATAATTAATTTGTTCTGTCATAAGTTTTGCTCATCATTTAAAAGAGAAATTTATTCTATTAAAGGTTCTATTTGTGTCCTAAAAAAAGGACTCAAAGGAATCAGTTTTTTCATGATGTCCAGAACAGAAGTTTATAGTTTCATTTACTTTCACATCAAAATCATCTTTAATTGGACCAGTGGCCTCCACTTATGATGCATACAGCATCCATCTTCTGAATTCTCAACAATGTTCATGCTAATGTAATGTATCTTGAATTATAAAATCATTTATGAAAAGATCTAGCACAGAATCCACTGATCGGCAAACTCAGAAATGGAAAGAAGAAAGAATAATTCTAACCTGGAGGCGTTTCCCTAGTTGAACTTCAACCTCTGTACCAAATGAAATATTGCTGGCCAGAGACTTTAGAGGATCAACACTGGGATCAACAGAAAGCAAGTTGGGGATCTGTGGTGCATAAACTAGCCTCCATCTGGCCTGCCCAAACTCTCCTTTCCCCTCTATTCTTGGCATCAATGTTTCAAGTGTTGCAGTGGCAAGCTTCTTAAAAGCAAGCTGGCCATCACCTTCTAAAATGGATTCAGCTAATTGACTCTCGAAAACTCTAGCAGCCTGTTCAGCCAGAGCCGTTTTAAGTTAGTTTAGCCATGTACCAATACATCTCTCGAGCCATTTAAACTGAAAAATTTAATTGTACATATAGATATTTGTAATTTTATTCTGCAGTTTATTCTTCCCAAAAGCATTAGATATTTGAACTCAAGTATTCAGCAGCGCAGGTAAAACATGAAAGCATGGCTGGATGGAAGGATATTGGCATGTTCATTCATTTAAGATCCACCAGCAACGCATGCCAAAGTAATATGATTCTTTAGCTTGCTGTAAAATAAACCACTAGAAAAATTGCTTTTGTTTCCCTCCCTCCCAACCCCTTTCCAACTCATTCTTGTGGAAGCATGCTCGTCTATTTAACCTTTGCGAAATTAAGATTGTCAGCATCCAATTAAATAAATTTCTAAATAATTTAACGTACAAAGTCCGCCAGCTTTTCAGTGTTGAATTATTAGATTGATTGTGCATTAAGAAAACATTGGCATCAAAGTGACAACCTCAGTAGGTGACAAGACATCTTGCTCCACAGAACGCGTTGATGTGACCACTAAATTATCCTGCCATTTGCTAGCACGACTTTGTATCCTGAATTGCCACTCTGATCCAACCAAAGCCAAGTCTAGCGTTGGATCAAGTCCATTATCAGGCTCAAATTTGGCTATGTTTAGATGATCTCGCTTCAGTCTCACCTGGATTTGAAGACAATAAAGATATCAGATGAAGAGAAAATGGAATCTCAGAATTACACAAGGAGCCTACACCCACCCAAGAACAAAAGAAAAATAAAAAAGAGACAAAATCAACTCAGAACCTGCTAGGACGAGAAAAGAGTTCAAAAAGTTTAACCTGTGTTGCAACAAGATTGACATCTCCATTCTCAAACATTAATATGCCTTTAGGCTTTATCCACTTGGGATGAGCAACACCATTTAACTCAAGTTCTCCACTGACAGCAAAATTGAGAATTAAAGGATAAACTATCCTCAGTTCTGGTCCCAGAACAAGTTTCAGGTCACTGAGGCGGATATCCAGCTTGGGTTTGCTCTCTACTTGGACGCTTTCCTTAATATCTTCAGCATCTTTACCTGCATATTACAAAAATTGGAAACATTCGTGATAATGAACCCAGCAATATCACCTCATCTTAAGCAAGAAAGTGAAAAAGCCATAGGCAGCTGCTGGACCATTTGATATCAAGTTTTGACGCCACAACACGTGAAAATATTCGCCATTTTCTTCAAAACCAAACCAAAACACCTTGGGAAATTGAGACACCAGTATATCTTAGAACATAGTTTTCGAAACCAAAGGTGGTCAGCTCCAAAACCAACTAGGATAACCCAGTTGGTCTGTGAGATTCTCGGTATTAGTTTCTGATTTCCAAAATTTTGAATTTGGTCCCGTTTCTTTTTTTTTCTTCAATTAGGCTTTCACATTTATAAACTGAATTTTCTTTTGCTTACAGGATGCACGAGCCTTGTAGCTGAACAGCCCTTCTCCTTTTTCCTATTCAGCTATTCAAATACAGTTTTTTTAAGCAAATAGAAATATTTTCTGATCTTTCTCATAACGTGTAACATATGAAAGCGTCTACAACACTTTAAGGTATTAGTGATAAATTTAAAAAAAATTATAACCAAAATCCAAACATGACAGTTATCCAAAACCAAAAATCCAAACAAGACTGTTTCCCAGAAACAAACATAAACTGACTCTTTTAAAACCACCTCCGAAACCAGACATTGATGTAGCTAGTCAGTAATAACTAGAGTCTCTAAGAGCTTTTATACGTGTTCTGTTGTGAAAGTGACTATTCGAATTGAATGTTCTCCATGAGCAAAAGAGAAGAATTTGGATTTCACATAAATGCTAAATCTAGCAAATATTATTACCCAAAAATCAAGCATTTAAGAAGCACTACAACCGTTAAGATCAATGAATTGCGTTTAACAGTACCTTCTGCAAAGCATCAGACACAGATAAGTCGACCCTTAATAGGTTATATATGGACTGTTACCAATAGCAAAAACAACTATACTTCAATCACAAAATAATTGGGTTGGAAATATGAATCCTCTATATCCATTCCGCTCCATTTGGGTATGTTAGTGACAACCTCCATGTTTAGGAAGAAAAAAAATAGTCACACGGCCCTTTCCAACACTTGGCCTCATTTTCTAATGCTCTTTATGGTCCTATACACTCCCTTTACAAACTAACCTTTTCTTTAAATTTTTTTTTTATAACTACAAAAATAACTGTGGCAGATGCACAAAATCTGACCTTCTTTAACTAACAGCAATTAGCATGTATTTTCATTTATAGGATTGTTAAAGACTCGATTGGAATATGCTCAAGTCCTGAAGCTCAGTAACCAGGTCATGTGTTTTGCCTCACTTAGGTGGCGCTAAGGTGCTGTGTCGTGTCCCTCGCTACCCATGGACCCTGTCTTTAAGAAGGTGACACCAGACAATAAACACAGTTCGTAAACTGATATATTAATAGTTAAGAAGACACTGTGGATGAAGTATTGGTCACTAGGAATTATGAAACTAAATATTTAGCATAAGAAACTCACCCATCATTTTATTTAAATAAAAAATTTAAAATAGTTTTTTAACTTAGTCTATTTCACCCAATTGTAGTTTTTTAATTTTAAAATCCTTTTCCCAAATAATCATTGTTTGTGTTTTAAGTTATTTTGTTGCATTAGTGCATTATATAACTATATTTTTTTCTCTTCATTAGCGCCTTTTGTCACTAAAGCCCACGCTTTAATTCCAGCGTGTGCTTGTCCCAATGTACTTTGGTGCTTTTCTACGCTTTTTGCTTTTGACTACTGCTGTAATTATGTAGAAAATTATAATAACTAAATCTGCAAGGATATAATTCTTATACTTGAAATCGAGCACCAAAAAGACTCTTATACTTGAAACGTGGTAATTCTATCTATTATTCGCTTTCATTTTTGGGAGCTGTTGCAACTGGTCCACTCAAGTCATGAATCATGGAAAAAGGAATTTGATCTCAAAGTCAAAATCCCTTTATGACAATGATGTGGGAGCATGGATGTGCTTAAAATGAACAGCTCATAGAACTTTCAAACTTTAAAGAGAGCAAAACCAAATTGAGATAAAATAGAAGCTAAAAGAAATAGAGCTGAAAAAGATGAAGAAGACTGATTTTTTATTTTTGGAGAAGGGGGAAGGACAATCCAATTGTAGAGTTCCGGCTCATCCACTGCACATCCATGCAAGGATATATTTTTTGTTGTTAACAAATGATATATACATGTCTTCATTTTTCCAAAACAGCAAGCCGTTTTGATATCTGGTTCTCCATTCCACAAACTAACATCAAACAGGCTCTCATCAAGCATGACACGATATATATATATATATATACACACACACACTCCCTTTTTCTTTTCTCTTCCCTCTTTCTCCCTTTCTTGCTTTCCTCTTCTTCTTATTACCCTTCCTAAGCCGAGGGTCTATTGGAAACAGCCTCTCTACTTGTTAGGTAGGGGTAAGATCTGTGTATAGACTACCCTCCCCAGAACCCACCTGGTGGGAACATACTGGGTTTGTTGTTGTTATATATATATAAAATTACAATACTAGTTAGCTCGGGCTCAGCCCAAGGGCAATTAGTTAATGCACACCGAATCATGCTAAACAGTGTGAGCTAATGTTAAAAAAAGCTTTAGTTTGACAAATCATCAAGTTGACAATCAAAAAGCAATGAAGTACCTACCGACGTAAATAGAACATCTGGTTCAAGCAAACAGCCTGAACTCAACCAGGTTGCTCGAGCAAATTGATGAAGAAACCTAACTATAAAGACTAAAGTTCATACTGAAATTACCTGAAGATTGATTGAACTGAATGCTTGAAGCAGCAGGCTTTAAACTGAGGAAGCGCGAAACATACTTTGATGCAACTATACGATTGTAACCTCCGGCTGGAAGTCTTGATTGATCGGATGTCTCTCTATTGAAAGGAGCTGTTCCACTACCCTTGTCGTGTGGCAGGTATGCTTCACCATGACTCAGCTTCATCTTCCCGGAAATGTTTGGTTGCAATATGGACCCACTTATTTGCAATTGAGTATCAACTTGCCCGCTTTTATTTCAGAGATCAAGTTTTAGAAGAAAAGAAGAGATGAGCATGTTTTGCTTGAGCTAAGAAATTCAAAAAGGAAAATAACTGAAGAATATAGGAAAGGTGGAATGTAAAATGCAGTACAAGCAGTGTAATGTATACATAGATTAATCAGGAAAGCAGGAAATGGTTTTTAAAAAGAAAACTCCAAAATAAGGTGAGCAAAGGAAATACTCTATGTCGTTTAAAACAAAGACTTGAGAAGATGGAAGAGTGACTTGAAGCAGAGAGAAAGCAAGTCAACAGGCTGAAAAGTGAGCCAGGAGTAGCGAGAGAATTGACTCAATAAGTTAAAGACTGAGCCACTAGCAAAATTAGTGGCTTGACGAGCTAAATTGAGAGAGGAAATCCATAGAGATTCGTTGGGCTTGAATTGAGAATGAGAAGTTCTGTTAAGTGCCCACATTGGTTGATGGAATGGATTATTGTCTCCTAATACGATTTTGGGCAATCCTCACCTCACGAGCTAACTTTTGCAGTTGAGTTAGACCTATGGTCCATTTCTTAACATGGTATTAGAGCCAGAACCAACCATATTCTTGATTTAGACAAAGTTGGACCCCAATGTTACATTGTTTAAGATACATGCAAACCCAAAACCCTAAACCATATATCTTCAACGCACCCTCTCACGTGAGGACTTAATTCTTATCATGGCTCATGCACACCTATTTTTTAACTAAGGATGACAATGGTATTTAGATAGGACCTCTGCTTGGCTCTAGTACAAATTGAAAGAATCAGAGCATCCAATCTATACGTTAAGGTAATGGGTAGAGTAGCCCATTACCATTATAAACCCCTTTGATAATGTTATACTGAGGGAAAACTATTCTCTAACAAGATGAAAAAGGAAAAAAGCTCCATGTGTCTTAGAAATTAGAGATGCAACCAGTGCCTCAACCAACTTTAACAATTTGCTTGTTAATGCACCTAGACAGATGAAACACACAGAATCCTGCATAGTAACACATTTAAATATTTCCTATAGATAAATGCACATAAAATATACCTCAAGATATTCTTAGCTCGTACTTCCAGAACTTCACATTTCAAATCAATTTTATCACAATCAGATGCCTCAACTGTTCTGAGTGGCAAATTTCCCTTCACGGAAAGTTTTCCTTTTCTGCTTACCCTACCTTCCAATGAACTAATACTTAGTCTATTTGAGTTCACTAGAACTGAGCCACCAAAGTTGGTCAGAGGTTTACGAAATACAGGTGAAGATACAGTCGCCCTATGGAAAGATGCAGATCCATCGAGTACCGGTTGTTCAACGGTACCTCTAACCTGTTTGTTTGAACAAGTGACGTATATCAGCACTAAGAGAAAGGGAACCAGATACATAATAAAGAGCAACTCCCAATTTTCTCTCTCTCTTTTTTTTTCTTTCTTCTTTTTTATTTTTTTGAAAATCAACTTTTACCCAACTTGAAATAGTCTGTTCTTCACACTTCCATTTTGACATTTCTGCATGTAATCTTACAATCAAGTGACCCTACCTGAAGCACAACTTCAGCATTTCCATGGAGCCAGTTTGCATATGGAGACAAAGCCGTCAACAACATCATGCCAGAGTCTTTAATATCAGCATCAATCCTGACTTCCCCGGCATCAAGTAGGTTCCAGTTCAACCCCTTAAGGTTTTCAGCTAGCTGAGTGTCCCAACCCTCCTCATTTCTCTCTCTGGAGCTTCTTTTATCACTAGCTTCATCAACAGGCGCTTTGCTCTTCTCCGCACCCCAACTCCGAACCCACGATGCTTCACTTTTGTCCCTTTCTGAATTATCTTCCTCCAGAACATTATTTTGGACAAAGGTCACAGGAACACTTCCTTGAACGTGTACATGACCATTTTGGATGATTGGTTCAAATTTTGCATTGAACAGAAAACGGCTGGTTGGGGTTAGTGAAGCAACAATTTCAGCTCGACCAAGCTCAATACCCCCAATGGCACCATCTAGGAGCCTTACTTGTACATCACATTCTGGTTTAGCAAGATTTCCTCTAAGATCACCTTCCATATGCAATATGCCTCTTATTGGAGACAGAAATTGCCGCAAAGAATGAACTGCTTCAGTGGCCGTTGATTCAATAACCTGAACCAATGTAGGAACTAAACTAACAGGAAAGTTTAGAACAGCAAAATGTAGGTTAGTCTTTGCTCCAAAGAGAGTTCCATCTGCATGTATCGTGGCATTATCCTTTTGAATAAAGATTCTCTCAAGACGCAAACCATCATCATTGCTGTATGCACCAGCTGCCAGAACACGCTGAGTCTTATAAGCACCCCATTCCCATTCCTCCCCATGAAAGTCGAACTCGGCCTAGAAGTTACAGAAATCAGGACAAAAAGTTGACAATAAGAAGCAACCTGGAAGTATATTGTTCAAATATCTTATGCTGTATTGTGGGCATTAAAATCATTTAAAAAGGCTATAGCTACATATCAACTAATCCCTCCGTTCCAATTTATGTGAACATGTTTGACTGGGCACGGAGTTTAAGAAAAAACGAAGACTTTTGGAATTTGTGGTGCTAAACAAGTTAAAAAGGGGCCCAGAGTATTTGTGTGGTTATAAAAGCTTCTCATTAAGGGTAGAATTGTAAGTTTAAGTTAAATTGCTTCCAAATTTAGAAAGGGGTCATTCTTTTTGGAACGGGCCAAAAAGGAAATAGGTTCACATAAACTGGAACGGAGGGAGTACATGTTTCCTGAATTTCGCAATCCTACTTAAACGAAAATATCTTCAAGGGGAGCCTTGGTGTAACTGCCATGTGACCAAGAGATCACAGGTTCGAGCCGTGGAAACAGTCTCTTGCATAAATGCAGGGTAAGGCTGCGTACAATAGACCATTGTGGTCCCGCGCTTTCCCGGACCCTGCACATATCGGGAGCTTAGTGCATTGGGCTGCCCTTATTTTTACTTAAAAGAAAATATCTGAGAGGTTTGGCACTGTTTCCAGAGGAATAGGCTCCATAACTGTCACAACAAAGGATGGAGTCCATAGCCCACCCTAATAAAAAATATATCAGGTGGGGAGGCAATTAGGTTGGAATATTTGCATGTAATACAACCAGCAAACAGGAAGGCTAAGGGCACAAGTGTAGAATCAAAATAAAGAAGCAAGGATTTGCATGCAAATTAAGGATGGAACCAGAATATATTCAGCTAAACAACCAGCTCAAACTTAAATTTAACACAAAATCAAAATGCTACAGCATAATAACTTTGAGCAGACATCACTTTGGAAACAGACTGAATTGCACTATTCTAATGAGTTTTGTGGCCTTAATTAAGGTGGGAAACAATATATTGCAATGCAAAGACAAGCAGGTATTCCATATCAGAGTACCATGACTGAAATGTAGACTTATTTTACCATTGTGTCTCCGTTTCCTCCACCACTTGCGTCTAATGAGCCACTCCAGTGACCCTTAAGTTCAGCTAAACCAGGAAGATTGAACTCTTCAAGGATAACTTCATCTGAGAGAGTAGAATGACCCCGAATTTCCTATGTTTTTTGCCATCAGGAAATGGTAAAGCTGGTCTTAATAAAATTTCTATTAACTGAAAATCCAAGAGTAGCAGAATTAGCAAAAGTTTCCAAAATCTACATGGTATTTTTCCGATAAGTACCTCGAGCAGCTTCTGGAGGCTTTCAGTATACAATCCGATTGAATGCAAACTTTGGATGAAGAGGTCCTACAAGCAAGTAAAAAAGAGGGTTAAAATTTGTTTTTAGTGGAAATCATTATTTGTATTTAGTGGAAATCACTCTGCAACCAATTCCATGCCCTCCAATCCTGCCTTTTTTCATTATTTTTTTATGAGAAACAGATAATTTCATTATTTCGTAATTTCATTACCTTTGACCTTGATTGAACAGCAGGGTCAGAACTTCGAGAGAGAAGCCTTGCAAGCGGAAGCATCTCAGCAATCTCAGCTTTTGGAACCTCAAGCCTCATTCTCCATCTACCCATGGAGGATATAACGCTACCCAGATGTCCAGTCATTGCTCGGTGAAACAAATTACCTCTCTCCTGGCCAGATGGCATCCGATCTCGTGTGCCTGGCAGTACATATTCACCTTGAAGCTCATATTTACTATTGCTTTGCTCCAAAATGGACTTCTCAATGGTGATCTAAGAAACAAGGTATCAACCAAAAAACATTGTCAATTGCATTACTAAAACTTAGTACTGGTAAAACCTTAATCATGATACTGAAATAGACAACGGATTTGTCATTCTCCATCAGTAATAAAAACAGCACATATAAGAATATGCATTCCATAAACCACACCATAACACAACTGAATGGATTTATCCCCTTTTTAAATAGAAGAAAGCAGACAATTTTCTGTTGTCATTGAAATAGTCATTTTGAGCAAAGATATGATATATATTAGTACATCAATCAGAGGTGGACCTACTCATAGGGTAGAGGGGTCACCACCCCAGTAATCTCGGAAAAATGTATGTGTATATATATATATATATATATATTTGGTTGGCACTCCAACTCACGTTGGGCAGCTGCATCGGTTTGTTTGGGGTGCACTGATTGACCTTTAGCAGGCTAACTTGGGTTCAATTCCCATTGCGGCATTCGCCAATTTTTTTTTCTTTGTAGCAATTAATTGATATGTTTATGTTAAAAATAGTGGTGCCTCCACCACTTTCAAATTGGGTCCGCCTCTGACATCTATGAACTAACACTTAATTATAATCGCCCCATGATTTAGGACATTTAAGCTTCAAGCCTTTTTTTTTGATGAAGTAATACGTTTCATTAAGAAGGCATCAAGAAGATGCAAAGTTACAAGAGGCATATGTGCTAAATAAACAAAAAAATACAGGAGAACAATGTTTGCCCCAAAACAAAGTCTCAATCTAGGACAAGAGAGCTAAAAAAGTCCAACATATGTCCTGTACTATTTACGGGGAACAACTTTGTCCTGCAAAAAAGGTTGAGCAGGCATTTAGATTTGAGTAAGTGGTTTGGGGTTGAGGTGCCATCAAAGCATCTTCTATTCTTCTTGTTCCATAAACACCAAAAAACAGTTGCAGGGATCATAAGCCAGATCTTCTTGATGACCTTATCAACCTCCCAAAGACTTCACTCATATGTGCCTCTCTCAGGCTCTGTGGCATGATCCAGCTTAGGCCAAAAATACAAAAGAACATGTTCTATAGGTCTCTGGCTACTGGGCAGTGAAGTAGGTGATTAACTGTTTCCTGGTGTCTCCTGCAAAGGTAACATCTGTTGACCGGCTGAAATCCCCTTCCGCATAGGTTATCTTGTGCTAAGCAGGCTTCGTGAAGGGCAATCAAGTTGAAGCATGTCACCTTCACATGTAATTTTGTCCTCCATATCAGTTTCAAAGGCCATGAATGCAATACCTGATTCTGATTGTTAAGTTGCCTATAGCAATCTTTAACAGTATAAAGACCTTTACAGCCCCATCTCATGTTGTCCGGAACATTCTCATCAAATTTGTAGGCCTCTAATCTTGCTAGCATTTCCATCAAGTCTTCTATCTCCTAGTCGTGAACAGATCTCCTGAGATGCACATCCCGATTATCATTTGCCCTGTTATGAGGAATTGAAGAATTCTTGTCCAAGGCAATGTTGAATAAGCTAGGATAGTCCTCCATGAGAGCAGTGTTGTTTAGCCATTTATCCTTCCAAAACTTAATATGACTTTCAGTGTCTGGCTTGAAATGAATATTCGGAAAAAATTCGTTCCCCAGTTTGCTAATATACTTCCGGGGTCCTACTCCATGGGATGCACTGACAGTTTTGGTGCTCCAATTGTCTTTTTTTTTTTTTTTGATTTTGCACCGGGTGTCCGAGTCTCTAAGCGCCCCGACTAATCCCGGGGGTGCACAGGCTCTCGGCAAGGAGTTTCCCGCAAGTGCACCACGGTTAATTCAGGTTTTACCCAGTCCGATGGCCCTCAGAAAAATTGTTTGCACCCAGTGGGTTTCGAACTTGAGACCTTGAAAGGGAGCAAACCCCAAGGCTCAAGTCTATTGCCACCAGGCCAACCCCTGAGGGTTATGGTGCTCCAATTGTCTTTAATCCCATGTTTTGCATTGATCACATCTTTCCATAGACTTGATTCACATGTGACATCTCCAGAGCCATTTCATTAGCAAACCTTTATTGTGCTTGTCTAGATCTCTGAACCCAGTCCACCTTTGCATTTAGGTTGCAAGACCTTATCCCATTTAATCAAGTGATACTTGTGAGAGCTGCTATTTCATTCCCATAGAAAGCCCCTCCTGATCTTGTCCAGCCTTTTAAGTACCTTTTTAGGGATGGGAAACAGTGACATGAAATAAGTGGGTACACTGTCAAGCACACTACTGATGAGAGTGAGTCTTCCTCCCATAGAGAGGGGTATTGTTGTTGCCATGAAGCCAGTCTTTTCTCAAAATTCTCCACTACACCATTCCAGATATCACAGCTTTTAAATTTAGCTCCCAGTGGAAGATCCAAATAGGTAGTAGGCAATGACCCTATGCTGCAACCGATGATCCCTGCCAGCGCCTTAATGTTGCTCACCCGATTGGCTGCATATATAATACTTTTCTGCTAGTTGATGTGAAGTCCTAATAATGCTTCGAATAGCTGGAGTGTAAGATTCATGTACATGATTTGGAATCTATCTGCCTCACAAAAGATTAGTGAGTCATCAACATATAATAAATGGGAGATAGTGACCGAGTTTCAAGTGTTTGTGCCTACACTGAATCCTTGAATCCATTGCATTTGTCTGGCTTTTTCCATCATTTTACTTAAACTCTCCATGGCTAGCATGAATAGGAAGGGGGGAAGAGGATCCCCTAGCCTAATTCCTTTCTGAGGAGAAAAGAAACCAACAGGACCTCCTGTATCTGATCCACTTTAACCATTTGTCTCCAAACCCCATTTTCCTCAAAATAGATAGCAAGTAAGACCAGTTTAATTGATCAAATGCCTTTTATATATCCAGTTTACACATAACACCAGGTGTGTCAGTTTTAAGCCTCCAGTCCAGCACTTCATTAGCAATGAAAGTTGCATCAGTAATCTGTTTGTATTTAATGAAAGCATTTTGACGAGAGAAACCAGCTTCCCAATCACCTTTTTCAATCTCTCTGCTAACACCTTGGCCACAATCATATAAACACTACCAATAAGGCTTATTGGTCTGTAGTCCCTAAGCTCAATAGCTCCCTTCTTCTTAGGTATCAAGGCAATGAAAGAGGCATTGCATGATCTTTCCATGTAAGAGTGCTCATGGAAATGATTTAGTGCTGCCATAATCTCTGGTTTGATGAAATCCCATGACTTCTGAAAGAAGGCCATATTAAAGCCATCTGGACCTGGGGCTTTATTAGGGGACATGATTGAATGATAGCATAAACTTCATCTTCCTCAAAAGTCAACCTTTTTCAAGCAGCTCACTTTCCTCCTCTGATAGTCTGGCAACATCTTCAAAGTTGGAAGATGGTCTCCACTCTTCATTCTCTGTGTAAAGAGATTGGTAATAGTTTAATATCTTCCCCTTGATCAATTCTTTATCTTCTGTAATCTCATTGTTTATCTTGAGCTTGTCAATTGAGTTGCATCTCCTATGAGAGTTGGCCAAAGTCTGAAAGTATTTAGTGTTCCAGTCCCCTTCTTTTAACCATAAGCATCTAGATTTTTGCCTCCAAGAGATTTCTTCAGCTTTAGCAATCTTTTCCAACTCCATTCTTAAAGTCAGAAACCTTTGTATTTCTGCTTGAGTTGGAGCTCTGCTTTCAGTTGCTTGTTCTAAGGCTAAGAGTTCATCAAGAGCCCTGCTTCTCTTAGTGTCTAGCATGCCATAAACTTCTTTGTTCCATTTGGAGATGTCCTTCTTCAAGCTCCTCAACTTCTGAATTAGCACAAAGTCTCGGGTGCCACTTATTGTGTAATTTTGCCACCACCCTTTCACCATATCAATGAATTCCTCTCTTTGAAGCCACATGTTCTCGAATTTAAAGTAAGATGTCGTTGAGTCCCATTCTCCACTTTCTAGCAATAAAGGTTTGTGATGCGAGATGACTCTTGAGAGTACTAGTTGCTTGATGGCTCTAAAACTTTCATTCCATTCTGTGGAGACCAAGAACCTGTCAGTACTTGAGGCTTGGAAAATATCCTCCCCTCTTGACCAGGTGTATTGGGCTCCATGTAAAGGCAAATCCATTAGCTGTATGAGAGAAGCATCTCATAGCTTTGGTCCTTCTATAACAGTTCAATCTTTCAGATTCATATATACTGTGAGAATGCACGGGAGAAAATATTATTGGTTAATGTTGACAATGATACAATGAGCCCTATATATATATATAATACATGTCTTACTCCTAATACATATGGGATTAGGGTTATTTACTACTATTTAACTATCAAACTAACACTCCCCCTCAAGCTGGTGCATATAAATCATATGTACCGAGCTTGTTACATATATAACTAATACGAGGACCAGTGAGGGACTTGGTGAAAATATCAGCAAGCTGATCATTCGACTTCACAAATTTTGTAGCAATATCTCCCAAGAGTATCTTTTCTCTAACAAAGTGACAGTCAATCTCGATGTGTTTGGTTCTCTCATGGAACATTGGATTTGACGCAATATGAAGAGCAGCTTGATTATCACACACAAGTCTCATCTGACTAATCTCACCAAATTTCAATTCCTTGAGCAACTGTTTGATCCAAATTAGCTCACATGTGGCCATAGCCATTGCTCGATATTCTGCTTCTGCACTAGACCGAGCAACCACATTCTGTTTCTTGCTCTTCCAGGACACCAAATTTCCTCCTACCAAGACACAATATCCAGACGTAGAACGTCTATCAGAAGGTGATCCTGCCCAATCAGCATCTGAGTATCCAACGATCTGCTCATGGCCTCGACCCTCAAACAATAAACCTTTGCCTGGAGCTGCTTTTATATACCGAAGAATGCGAACAACTGCATCCCAATGACTATCACACGGAGAATCCATAAACTGACTCACAACACTCACAGAAAAGGAAATGTCAGGTCTTGTCACTGTAAGGTAATTTAATTTACCAACCAACCGTCTATATCTTGCAGGATCGCTAAGAGGCTCCCCCTGTCCTGGCATAAGTTTAGAATTCGGATCCATCGGAGTGTCAACCGGTCTACAACCTGTCATTCCTGTCTCTTCAAGAATATCTAAGGCATACTTTCGTTGTGAGATCACAACACCTGAGCTAGACTGAGCGACCTCAATACCCAGAAAATACTTTAGTTTAGTCCCACGATCCTTAGTCTGTAAAGTAGTTTCAAGAGATGTTGCTTCAATTTAGTAATACCATCCTGGTCATTGCCGGTAATAACAATGTCGTCAACATAGACCACCAGATAAATACAGAGACTCGAGGCAGAATGCCGATAGAATACAGAGTGATCAGCTTCACTCTGAATCATGCCAAATTCTCGAATAACTGTGCTGAACTTACCAAACCAGGCTCGAGGAGACTGCTTTAGACCATAAAGTGACCGACGCAAGCGACATACAAGGCCACGAGACTCCCCCTGAGCAACAAACCCAGGTGGTTGCTCCATATAAACTTCATCCTCAAGGTCATCGTGTAAAAAAGCATTCTTAATGTCCAGCTGATAGAGGGGCCAATGGCGAACATCAGCCATGGATAGAAAAAGGCGGACTGATGCTATCTTAGCCACAGGAGAGAAGGTATCACTGTAATCGAGCCCAAATATCTGAGTATATCCTTTGGCAACAAGACGAGCCTTAAGACGATCAACCTTACCATCCGGACCAACCTTGACTGCATACACCCAACGACAACCAACAGTAGATTTACCTGAAGGAAGAGGGACGAGCTCCCAAGTACCACTCGTATGTAAAGCAGACATCTCGTCAATCATAGCCTGTCGCCATCCTGGATGAGACAATGCTTCACCTGTAGACTTAGGGATGGAAACAGAGGACAAAGAAGATAGAAAAGCATAATAGGGTGATGACAAACGATGATAACTCAAACCGACATAATGGGGATTAGGATTAAGGGTGGCCCGTATACCTTTCCAAAGTGCAATCGGTTGATTAAGAGGAGACAAGTCCGCAGTATTAGCAGGGTCAGGTGCAGGACGTGAATCAGCTGGACCTGATGCTGGGCGCGGACGACGATGATATGTCAAAAGTGGTGTTCCTGTGGCAGGGAGTCTAGGAGGAGCCACACTAGACTCCTCAACGGCTGGAATGGATAAGACTTCTATAGCGGAAGGTGAAGGAGGAGCTATAGGAGACTCGGGTAAGACTTCTGTGGCGGAAGGTGAAGGAGGAGCTATAGTAGACTCCTTAAAGGTCGGTATAGGTAAGACCTCAGATATATCAAGGGGGTCAGAAAGGTCAGAAGAGGTAAAGAAAGGTTTAGACTCAAAAAATGTGACGTCAGAGGACATAAAGTACCTACGAAGATCAAGTGAGTAACAACGATATCCCTTCTGAACACGAGAATAACCAAGGAAGACACACTTGAGAGCACGAGGAGCTAACTTATCTTTCCCAGGGGCTAGGTTATGAACGAAACAAATGCTCCCAAAAACACGAGGGGGAACAGAGTATACGGGTGATTGGGGAACAATACTTCATACGGTATCTGATTCTGGATGGGAGAGGAAGGCATCCGATTAACTAAATAACAAGCTGTGAGAACTGCATCGCCCCAAAAACGCAGCGGAACATGAGATTCAATGAGAAGTTTGCGAGCAGTCTCAATGATGTGCCTATTCTTTCTCTCTGCAACCCCATTTTGCTGAGGGGTATAAGGACAAGAGGTCTGATGAATAATTCCTTGAGAAGTCATAAACTGCTGAAATTGAGAGGATAAATATTCTAAGGCATTATCACTGCGAAAAGTGCGAATGGAAACACCAAATTGATTTTTAATTTCAGCACAAAAATTCTGGAACATAGAAAACAACTCAGAACGATCTTTCATTAAGAAAATCCAAGTACATCTTGAATGATCATCAATAAAGCTAACAAAATAACGAAATCCCAAGGTTGAACTGACTCTACTAGGACCCCATATATCAGAGTGAACTAAAGAAAAAATAGACTCTGCGTGACTCTCAATACTACGAGGATAGGAGGCTCGGGTATGTTTCCCGAGCTGACATGACTCACACTCTAATGTGGATAAACTAGACAAACCAGGCACCATCTTCTGAAGCTTGGATAAGCTTGGATGTCCTAAACGTTTGTGAATTAGGTCCGGAGGATCTGTAACTAGACATGCCTTGGAGGATTTTAGGGAGTTAAGGTAGTAAAGCCCTTCTGATTCAAGTCCTGTTCCAATCGTCTGCCCTGTACTGCGGTCCTGCATAATAAAAGAATCATCAATAAAATATATACCACAATGGAGGGCACGAGTCAAACGACTAATAGATGCAAGATTAAAAGGACAGCCAGGGACATAGAGAACGGAATCTAGAGTGACAGAGGGCAGGGGATTCGCTTGTCCAACTCCTTTTGCTTTGGTTTGAGACCCATTGGCTAAAGTAACAGTGGGAAGAGACTGTGAATACGCAATATTTGACAAAAGTGATTTATTACCAGAGATATGATCAGAAGCGGTTGAGTCCACAACCCATTGTCCAGGAGGACTAGACTGGGAAACACAAGCAAAAGAATTACCAGCAACAGAAGTATTAGTCTGAGCAACAGAAGCTACTTGTGGAGATGTCTGCTTACTTACTCGATACTGAAGGAACTCATTATACTCCCCTTCAGATAAAGAAAATCCCTGGTTACCTGTAGTCTCAGTCTGAGCAACATAAGCATTTTTGGGTGGGCGGCCATGTAAAGAATGGCATACATCACGAGTGTGTCCAAATTTATGACAATAAGAGCACTTGGGTCTAGATCTTCCAAAACGACCTCCTCCTCGTCTATTCTCCATAGTATGAGATGCCCGATTGTCCACTGATTGGTATACGAGGACAGATGAGTCAAGTGTCTGTGATGAGCTCACTGGGTGACTAGGTGCTGCAGCAAGGCGAAGTAATCGAGAGAATAATTCATCAACTGTGGGGACGGTTGGACTAGCCAAAATCTGGTCACGTACTGAATCAAGGTCATTAGGGAGTCCAGCGAATGTAAGAACTAGAAACATTTTCTGTCGTTGCTCTTGTTGTTTTTCAATACTGGCAGAAACTGGCATCAACGTCTCAAATTCTTCCATGACTGCCTGAACTTGTCCCAAGTAAGTAGACATATCTAATTCCTGTTTCTTCAAGCTTGTCATTCGAGATATTACATCATAGAAACGAGATATGTCATTAGTGTATAGATTACGAGCCTTTTCCCAAACTAAATAACATGTCTGGAATGGACGGAACAAGGGCATCAACTTGGAATCAATAGATCGCCACAGGATACTACATAACTGAGCATCGACCTTCTCCCACTGTGTTTTGGCCTTTTCATCACCTTCGCTAGCCTTTTTTGTTAAATGATCTTGAACTCCTTGACCTTTACACCACAACTCGACAGATGAAGCCCAATCTAAGTAGTTTGAACCTCCCATTAAAGGTTCTGAGGTAACCATAACATCGGAACTGCCAGAACCCGGGTTTCTAGACCCGAAAGCATCGACTCCCAAAGACATGGTTGGATTATCACCAAATAACAAAAAGAATCAACTGAAAATTCTCTGAAACAGATGAAGAAAACATTGTGTTTGCCGGAAAAGTACTGTAGCTGCCGGAAAAATCAAAGTGGTCGGAATCAAACGAAAACAGGATGGGTAGGGTCGGAATTGCTGTGCGACCAGGCTGTCCTGAAGAAGCTCGGCCAAAAAATGGCCGGAAGAGGCCTCACGCGCCGGCGCGTGACGACGGAGACTCTCCGGAAAATATTTTCCGGCGGCGCGTGAGGGCGCGTGGGAGAGGTTCTGCTGGAGAAATTTTTGTGGTTTGGTCGCCGGAAGCTGATCTATCTCGTGGTGGTGTTGGTTTTTGCACAACACCGACGGATATTGATTTTTTCTTGCGGACAGTGCTGTTTTGCCGGAAAAAAAGGTTTTTTTTTTTTCTTCCCGGAGTCGCTGGAATTTATGCACAGCGATAAATATCTCACGATAGCTCTGATACCATGTGAGAAAGCACAGGAGAAATTATATTATTGATGTATTAACATATGTTACAATGAGCCCTATATATATACACACATAACATGTCCTACTCCTAATATATATTGGATTAGGGTTATTTATTTACTCCTATTTACATGACTATTCTAACACTCTTCAAGGACACCAAATTTCCTCCTACTAAGACACAATATCCAGACGTAGAACGTCTATCAGAAGGTGATCCTGCCCAATCAGCATCTGAGTATTCAACGATATGCTCATGGCCTCGATCCTCAAACAATAAGCCTTTGCCTGGAGTTGATTTTATATACCGAAGAATGCGGACAACTGCATCCCAATGACTATCACATGGAGAATCCATAAACTGACTCACAACATTCACAGGAAAGGAAATATCAAGTCTAGTCTCTGTGAGGTAATTTAATTTACCAACCAACCGCCTATATCTTGCAGGATCGCTAAGAGGCTCCCCCTGTCCTGGCAGAAGTTTAGAATTCGGATTCATCGGATTGTCAACAGGTCTACAACCTGTCATTCCTGTCTCCTCAAGAAAATCTAAGGCATACTTCCGTTGTGAGATCACAATACCTGAGCTAGACTCAGCGACCTCAATGCCCAGAAAATACTTTAATCTGCCCAGATCCTTAGTCTGAAAGTGCTGAAAGAGATGTTGCTTCAACTTACTAATACCATCCTGATCATTGCCGGTAATAACAATATCGTCAACATAAACGACCAGATAAAGGCAGAGATTTGAAGCAGAATGTCGATAAAATACAGAGTGATCAGCTTTAATACGAGTCCTGCCAAACTCCTGAGTAACTGTGCTGAAATTACCAAACCAGGCCCGAGGAGATTGCTTTAGACCATAGAGGGGTGCAACCGACATACAAGGCCACTAGACTCCCCCTGAGCAACAAAACCAGGTGGTTGCTCCATATAAACCTCATCCTCAAGGTCACCGTGAAGAAAAGCATTCTTAATGTCCAACTGATAGAGGGGCCAATGGCGAACAACAGCCATGGATAGAAAAAGGCGGACTGATGCAATTTTAGCCACGGGAGAGAAAGTATCACTATAATCGAGTCCAAATATCTGAGTATATCCTTTGGCAACAAGACGAGCCTTAAGTCTATCAACCTGGCCATCTAGACCAACTTTGACTGCATACACCCAATGACAACCAACAATCGATTTACCTGAAGGAAGAGGAACAAGCTCCCAAGTACCACTCGTATGTAAAGCAAACATCTCGTCAATCATAGCCTGTCGCCATCCGGGATGAGACAGTGCTTCACTACAGAGGACAAAGATGACACAAATGCACAATGGGATGATGAGAGACGATGGTAACTTAAACCGATATAATGAGGATTAGGATTAAGTGTGGACCATATACCTTTTCGTAGTGCAATTGGTTGATTAAGAGGAGACAAGTCCGCAGTATTAGCAGGGTCAGGTGCAGGAAGTGAATCAGCTGAGCCTGATGCTGGGGGCGGACGACGATGATAAGTCAGGAGCAGTGGAGTTGCAGAAGGTTGAACTGGACTAGGTGGTGACACTGGAGCTATAGTTGGTGGAACTGGACTAGGTGGTGGCACGGAGCTATAGTTGGTGGAACTAGACTAGGTGGTCGCACTGGACTCGGTGGTGACACTGGAGCTATAGGTGGTGGAGCTGCAACTGGAACTGTAGGCGGTAGAGTTATGGAGGAAGATGAATGGGAGATAGGGACTGAATCTCCAAAAGAAGGAACGGGTAACACCTCAGAAATATCTAAGTGATTAACTGGACCTGTGACGTATGATTGGGTTTCAAAGAAGGTAACATCAGCAGACATAAGAAATCGCTGAAGGTCAGGAGAATAACATCGATATCTCTTCTGCGTTCTCGAGTAACCTAGAAATATGCACTTAAGAACACGAGGAGCTAACTTATCTTTTCCTGGAGTAAGGTCATGAACAAAGCACGTACTCCCAAAGACACGGGGTGGAAGAGAGAACAAAGGTAAGTGGGAAACAGGACAGAGAATGGAACTTGATTTTGGATAGCTGAAGATGGCATACGATTAATAAGAAACAAGATGTAAGAACTGCATCCCCCAAAAACGCAGCGGAACATGAGATTGTATGAATAGGGTACGAGCAGTTTCAATAAGATGTCTATTCTTTCTTTCAGCTACCCCATTTTGTTGGGATGTGTACGGACAAGATGTTTGATAAATAATCCCATGGGAGTTCATAAACTGCTGAAATGGGGAAGACAAATACTCTAGGGCATTATCACTACGAAATGTGCGGATAGAAATCCCAAATTGATTTTGAATTTCAGCGTGGAAGGTTTGGAAAATAGAAAACAACTCAGATCGATTTTTCATCAAAAATATCCAAGTGCACCTGGAATAATCATCAATGAAACTGACAAAATAACGGAATCCTAAGGTAGAACTAACCCGACTAGGACCCCAAACATCTGAATGGACTGAAGTAAAAGGTGACTCTGCCCCGATTATCAAGACGCCGCGGGAAATGGGAGTGGGTATGCTTACCGAGCTGACACGACTCACACTCTAAAGTGCACAAGTGAGATAAACCGGGTACCATTTTCTGATGTTTTGACAAACTGGGATGTCCTAACCGTTTATGTAATAAATCTGGTGAATCAGTAACGGGACAAGTTATTGGAGGGAGACAAGATACGAGTCCATGTGATTTTGCAAGGATAAGGTAATAAAGTCCATCTGATTCACGTCCGGTACCAATGATCCGCCCTGTACAGCGTTCCTGTATAAAAATAAGGTCATCAAGAAATAAAACAGCAGATTTAAGTGATTTGGCTAAACGACTAACGGCTATGAGATTAAAAGGACTACCAGGAACATAAAGAACCGAGTCTAAAGGTAAAGAAGGAAGTGGACTTGCTTGACCTATTGCAGTTGCCATGGCTTGAGACCAATTGACCATTATGACTGTTGGAAGAGATTGAGAATATGAAATACTAGTGAAAAAAGATTTGTTACCAGAAATATGATCAGATGCACCTAAATCAATGACCTAAGACTCAGAGGTTGAAGGTTGGGAGACACAAGTCCCGCTACTAACTGTTGGAACAACGGAGGCTAATCATGAAGATGTATGTTTATGTGCTTTATACTGAAGGAACTCAATATAATCCGGTAGAGAAACCATCCAACTCTTTGTAGTATTGGATCCATTTTGCTTCAACCAACGAAGCGATCGCTTTTCCAAACACTGATGCAAACAGCTACTCAGGTCACCGGAAAATTGCACGGTGACGACTGATATCTTCCCGGATGTCGTTGGAATGACGCACAACGATAATTATCTCACCGATGCTCTGATATCATATGAGAATGCACGGGAGAAAATATTATTGATTAATGTTGACAATGATACAATGAGCCCTATATATATATACTAGTGTCTGGGCACGTGCGTTGCACGTGTATCCCATATCAGTATTTACATAATGTACATTTATAATTATATATTTATGCATATATATGCTAAAGAAATTTGATTGAGCTATAAATTAAAATTTAAATTACACATACAGTTTAACATTATTAAATATCCATAATACTACCTCTTAGCAGAATACGCATATGTAAGAACCAATCTGCTAAATTTCACAAAGTGATGCTCAATTCATTCATTCCAGTAAGTAAAAAAATGCGCAAAACCCCAATACAATAAATATGCAACAAACAAAAATCATAAAGCCAAAATCCAACGGAAGGAATTAAAGCAAAAGTAGAAAGAAAGAAGAAGACGACAGACAGATCATATATAGTAAACTACTGCGGTGAATTCTTCCAACACCTTTCTCCAGAAACAGCACAAATACTCTCACTTGTTAGCAGAAATTCTAAAAAAATAGCATAAAAGTTGAATCTTGAACAATCTAAAAAAGAAACTAACTTGCTAAAATTGAAACTGAACCTCTTGTCAATTTGGAATGGGAGAAACTCAGAAGCTAAACAAAAAAAAAAGGATCTATGAGAGAAATGATTCAAAAGGCCTTTAATAATTTGAAGGGATTCTATAAAAATTACAGTGTAATTTCTGAAAAGGAATGAAAAAAATAATTGATCAATGGGAATTAATAAAAGGAGGTAAGCTGAAAAGGCTACAATTTATTGCTAATAAAGAGTAAGATAAAATTCACACATCATATGAAAAGGCTACACGATATACTTAGCATATCAAAAGGTTGGGAGTAGTTATTAGAAGAAGAAAATCTCTTCCAATTAAGTACATGCCAACATTAAGTAGCTAAAATTAATTATTTAATGGAAGATAATTTTACATATAAATTGAGGGTAAATTGGTCGTTTAGCTTTTAAAGGATATTTTGGTAAATCAACTTCACACTAAAGGGCTTTCCCCTTATAATATAGTATGATAATACATGTCCTACTCCTAATACATATGGGATTAGGGTTATTTACTACTATTTAACTATCAAACTAACACATACATACATTGAAATCCCCTCTAACAACCCATTGTTCCTCCCAAATACCTCTGACTAATCCCAATTCCTGCCAAAAATCTTCCTTTTCAGCATTGGAGTGAGGACCATAAACACCTATAAACCCCCATCTGAAGTCCTCATGAAGGCTTTCAAGAAAGCAAGTATTAGTAAAGCACCCCTGGTGAGAGTCAATACACCTCCACAATCTCTTATCCCATAGAATAAGAATGTCACCCCTAGTGCCACTAGCCTTCAACTCTGCCCATTCAGCCCACCTATTCCCCCAAATTTGGTAAAGCATATTGGTTGGAATGTTCTCCATTTTGGTTTCTTGGAGACAAAGAATGCTAGCTTTCCACTTCCTAACTAGTGATGTGATAGTGCTCCTTTTATCCATGTCATTGAGGCCCCTAATGTTCCAACTTAGAATTTTAACTTTCATCTGGAAAGAGTCTTGCCTTGCCTACCCCTTTCCTTTTTATTCCTTCCTTCATAGTTGATCCCTTTCCTTTTTGTTCCTTCCTTCATAGTTGATGCCACAGATTAGATTCTGAACCTCGGTTTCCCCTTTTCTCCTCCCTTTACCCTTCTTACTAGCTGAAGAGGGTGATCCCTTTTGCTGTAATTGAACCTGTCTTTTCTGGTCCATTCTCATGATTAAATAAAAAAATTCATGCTCAAATCCAGCTCCATCGATCCCGAAAGCCTTGCATACTTTACCCAACACCAATTTGCTTCAAGCCTTTATCCATCACACATAAAACAATTAACTTTTTTAGAGCCTATGAATTAAGCAGGTTCATCTTATCTAAAGCTTACGCTTGTCGGGCTTTAATTATGCAATCAAAAAACCCCGCCACAGCAGTCGTTTTCTACCTCTTGAACACATGGATGCCAAGCTCCTTCTCATTAAGATTTTAGGACTCCTAGTTCTAACTTCAATCTTGGAGAAAGGTGAGTGGGCTAGGAACATGTCCTCACATATGTGGAGGGGATCCAGAATTTGAACTTGATCGTAGGACCTTTAACTCTAGCACTGAGCTCATTGTACTTCTGAAATTATGGGTTCAGAATCTAATATATAGCTGATTTTTTGTGCTTTTTCACATATATAACTATGTTCCATGTTAAAAGTATTGGGATCGGTTGAACCCGTAGCTCAAAAGCTACATCTGCGACTGCACATATGAGAAGTATTCTTTTATGTAGTGGGACAAATGCAAACTGTTTGAAGGTCAAATGAAAGGTAAAGTAAAACCATGAAATTCACTAGCTTTACTACTTTCTTTCAACAAAGTTGTTTCATGTTATACGAGTTCTATAGAAAGGACGATTTTTTTAAAGAAAAAAAGTGAAGTGACCATGAGTTGACATTTAGTTCTATTTAACATGCAAATGAAGGACATGTATGCATAAATATACTTGCAATAGTCAAAAAAAGAGGTTAGACAAGTTGGAACCTTGATGCAACAAATATGCATGATTGAATATTGATACAAGAAGACTCAGGTGTATATCACAAATAAAAGGAGGAAGAGTAGTAAATCAGTTAATACCTGCATCTAGAGAATCTCAGACAGTACTAGTTTTGGGTTTATCTTAAATGGTTCTGAAAAAATCTTTATAGTAGGTCTTCCTTCTCAGGGAATCTCCATAATCATAAAGTTGATTTTCTTCTAACAATGTAGAGAATAACTTAATGGAGTTGGATCAGATTTCTTTTTCCATATGATTTTTCTTTTGTGAAATCAGAAAACTGTATTAAGCATTTTTTTTTGTATACGGGAGAGACAGGAAGTATACCAAAGAGTAGAGAATTTACATCAGAACATGATTCTATACAAAAGACACCCAATCTTCTATACAAGTAGGGGCTATATGAGTGCACCAAAAAGCGATCAAAGATAAAAGACTGTTCTTAAGATGTGAAAAAGGAGACTCAATCCCCTCAAAAACTCTCCTATTTCTCTCCCCCCAAACTATCCACATGAGAGCTAACGGGGCGAACTTCCACGCCTTTTGCTTTCTTCTTCTACAGAAACCGGCCCAGCTATATAGCATCTCCTTTACAGTGCTTAGCATCACCTATTGAACACCAAAAAAATTCAGGATTGCCCTCCACAAAGCCGAGGACACAGGGGGCAATGCAACAAAAGATGATCAACTTCTTCCCCTGAGCTTTTACCCATGTAGCACCAACTAGATGGCCGGGGTCTGTCTTGCCCATATAGCAGTGTCAACAAATCTTGGAGCTCTGCAATCTCCCAATCTTGCATGTTCCTTCTAAATGAGAGGTCCCATACTACCCCCCTCCATGTTCCTTTCGAATCTGTTGGACCATCAATTCCTTCTGGTTTGAAACTCTGAAGACGTGAGGGAAGGAGACCCTTAGAGTATCCTCTCCACACCACCTATGATTCCAAAAGCTGATTCTCCTCCCATCTCCTACCCTGTAAGTGATGTTGCCACTGAATGCTTCCCAATTCTTCATGATGATCCTCCACATGCCACACCCGAAAGGTGTTGTGATTGCCTTGGCCTCCAACCCCCTCCCGTGGAATCGTACTTTTCTACTATGACCTCCCTCCATAGGGCATGCTCTTCTACCCCGAATCTCCACAGCCACTTCCCAATAAAGCTCTGTTGAATACCCTAAGATCTTTTACTCCAAGTCCACCCCACTTCTTTGGGGAAGTGACTGTCTGCCAATTCACTAGATGAAACTTTTTCTATTTCCATCCGCCGCATCCCAAAGAAAGTTCCTTTGAAGCCGCACCAGTTTTTCTGTGATGCTCACCGGTGCTTGCAACAGGGACAAGTAATAGGTGGGCATATTCGATAAAGTGCTTTTAATAAGCACTTCCTTACCGCCTTTTGACAAATACCGTTTCTGCCAGCCTGCTAATCTTTTTTCAACCTTTTCGATCACTGGATTCCAAACCGTAGTATCCTTATGCGACGCGCCCAATGGGAGACCCAGGTAAAGTAGAGGGGAGAGAGTCCACCTTACATCCGAGAACACAAGACAAAGCATCAATATTAGCAACCTCACCCACCGGGAAAATCTCACACTTGCCGAGGTTGATTTTGAGTCCTGATACTATCTGAAACCACTGCAGGACCTGCTTCAGGTAGGTCAACTGATCCATATCGGCATCACAGAAAACCAGGGTGTCATCCGCAAAGAGCAAATGAGAGACTCTTCGGGCACTGAGCACCCCGATCGGAGCTGAGAATCCTCTCAAGAAGCCTCCGCCCGCCGCACGATCCATCATTTTACTCAGAGCATCCATCACTAGAATGAATAGCATGGGGGATAGAGGGTCACCTTGTCTGAGACCCCTAGAGCTGCCAAAGAAACCACACGGGCTGCCATTAACCAAGACAGAGAATCCGACCGAGGAAATGCAGAACTTGATCCATCCCCTCCATCTTGCCCCAAACCCCATCCGCATCATAATAAAGGAACTCCCAATTGACATAGTCGAAAGCCTTCTCAAGGTCCAACTTGCATAGTAAGTCGGGTTCTCTATTTTTCCTTCTGGAGTCTACAAGTTCATTTTCCACCAAAGCAGCATCCAGGATCTGCCTACCTTCCACAAATGCATTCTGGGAGGAAGAAACAGTCACATCAAGAACCTTCTTAAGTCTGTTGGAAAGCACTTTGGAAATAATTTTGTAGATGCTTCCCACGAGACTAATAGACATGTAGTCTCTAATACAATATGCACCTTCTTTCTTAGGCACAATAGTAATAAAAGAAGCATTGATACTTCTCTCGAAAACACCATTCGCATGGAAGCATTCAATGGCTTCCATCAACTCCCCTTTGATGGTGTCCCAACAGAGTTGGAAGAAGGCCATGGAAAAACCATCAGGCCCGGGGGCCTTATCACCGGCACAACTCGACACAGCCTTGTGCACCTCCTCCTCCTCAAAAGCCCTTTCTAACCACTCACTATCTCCCTCCCCTATGTGGTTGAACTTTATTCCCCCCAAAGTCGGCCTCCAATTAACTTCCTCTTTGTATAAGTTCTCATAAAACCTCACTATCGCCCCTTTTATCTCCTTCTCTCCCTCAATCCTCACCCCATCCACAACTAAGGACTCTATGAAGTTTCTCCTTCGATTTGCAACCGCCACCCTGTGGAAAAACTTGGTATTCGAATCCCCCTCCTTTAACCAAAGCGCCCTCGATTTTTGCCGCCAACTAGTCTCCTGAGCTATTGCTAACTCGACTATTTCCCTCTTAACCTCCCCCAATCTCGCTTTCTCAGATTCATGTAACTCCCTCGCCCCTTCCCCTCTTTCTAATTCCCCCAATTCATGCATAAGCTCCCTCATTTTAACCTCTACCCTCCCAAAAACCTCCTTATTCCACCTAATAATATCTCCATTGAGTAATTTGAGTTTCTTCATAAGACAGAACGAAGGTGTCCCTGATACCCCGTAGCTTGTCCACCATTCTTTCACCTTGTCACTGAATCCTCGCACTTTCAACCACATGTTCTCGAATCGGAAGGGAGCACGTACCCCCTCCCTCTGCATCCATCAAGCAAAATAGGCAATGATCCGAAGTCAGCCTAGGTAAAGGAATCTGCAGCACATTCGGCACTGACTCATCCCATGAGGGCGATATCAGGAATCTATCAAGTCTAGACCTTGAGTTGGAATCCTCCGCCCTGGCCCAAGTAAACCTTTCCCCTGACAGAGGAAGGTCAACGAGAAAGTGATCATTGATGAAGTCAGAAAATTCTTCCATGGCCCTTGAAATCAGATTACACCCTAATCTCTCCTCCGGGAATCTAATAGTGTTAAAGTCTCCCCCTAAAACCCATGGAATGTCCCATTCCCCATCACAGTGGCCAGTTCCTCCCAGAAAGACACCTTGGACCCTTCTCCTACCCGGTCCGTACACTCCCCCAAATCCCCACTCCACCCCACTTACTCTATCTTTGACAAGAGCTGCTAAAGAAAAAGCTCCCTTCTTAATCTCCTTTACCTCCAAGCTCCTATCATCCCACATTAAAAGAATGCCTCCGGCACTTCCCACTGCTGGGACCCAATCATATTTTACCCAACTACCTCCCCAGACACTCCTCACAATCACATCCGACAAGACTTCCATTTTTGTCTCCTGAAAACAAACTAGATTAGCACCCCACTCTCTAACTCCCACTTTGATGATGGCCCTTTTGTTTGGCTCATTCATCCCCTCACATTCCATGAAAGAATCTTAACTTCTATAAGAAACAATACCCCCTCCCCCCCCCCACCCCTAGCCGAGCTCCCCACCTCCTTGTCACACACCCGACCCCTTCTCTGGTACACCACTATATTCCCTAAATTATTTTGCTTAACACCTTGACCCAACTCACCATCATAAAGGGATTACTTGGCTAACTACTGAAACAAAATTCAGCGTCCATGTATAGCCAAACTCTTTATAGACTTATCAGGATCCACATTAATCCAGCGTAGGCTAAAAGAGGATCAAAGTTTATTCTCTGTGTATTCTATGCTCAGCAACAATTTTAGCTTAGCAGTAGCATAATCTGGTTCAACCGTAAGATGTAGGAGGGAAGGAAAAGAAAGAGGTAAGTGCGAAGACCTAATTTAAAACAAATAATTGAGTTCTACATAGAATCAATAGGCAGGAACAATCCAGCCAACTTACCGAGGAACAAGACTTGGCGGAACATGATCCCTGCATGTAGTTGGTGGATAATTTGGAACGAGAGGAACTTAAGATGCTTTGAAGGGATAGTCAACTCTGAACAGAAGATCATTATGAATGATATATTTTTGTTTCATATTTGGTGCAAAGAAGCACTAGAAGAAGATGTAGATTCAGTAGTTGACATCTTGGGGTATTTGTAACTAGCACAGGACTAACTTTTTATTCTTTTTTGGGGTCCTGGTAACTCAGGTTACACTTAGCACAGTCTTTGTGCTAAGGACTGCTTTCATTGTTAATAATATAAATGTTATCTTGTTCAAGATAAAAGGCAGGAAGAAGGTTTGCTCATATCCATTCTTGAAGTTTAAAACAATGCCTTAAAGACACTCTAAGAAGTTCCGGACTTTGAATTTGAAACCTATTTACACTATTTAAAAGCCTTCATTAGCTTTTTTTTTTTAAAGAACATGTATAGATCATAAAAGAACAAACAAATTCACCTCGGAATCCCCAAAACAGTGAAAGTAAAAGCACCAGCAAATACACATCACCATTTTCTTTTTTAAAAGAAAGAGTTCATTTGACAAGCCAAAGACTTCTACAAGAAATTATAACTGGAGAAGTCTAAATAAAAAAGTAGAAAATATTAATTTAAAAAGACAGTACTGCAAGAGGTGGTAATTCCAACATAAAGATTGAGAAGAAGACATCAATAAGATGAACGCTTTGGACTCTCAAAAAAAAAGGACAAACATCACAAGACCCCTTTTCTCTTGCCGAACAAGAGGTTATAAAGTCTCTCTTAACCCATACAAACTAAAGAGGCATGTAACATACTCCCAAATATGCATTGACAACTTGATAAATATTTGTAATTCTTAAACTCACACTTTTTAGCAATTTAACATTAACATTCTACACTCTCTGACGGAAGTTTTCAGTTGGTGATGGTTATATAGATCACAGAGCCACCAACTTTGTAAAATAAAATTAAGCTTAACGGAAGATAAGTAAATACAGCTTTTTCAGTTCTTGCAAAAACATTTTCTTTTCTCGGTTAAAAGACAACAGCTTTTAAAATTCAGAGTAATTCAAAGTTGATTGTAGTATTAGCACTGCAAAAATGCGAGCTCAAGAAAAGACCAGATAACTCTAATGAAGACATAGGTGAAAACATAAGCACTTGCAACATCCCCACTTCACTATAAATAAATATAAAATTAAAAAAAGGATGTACTCACAACATCTCCACTCCATCTAGCAGCAACATCTAGAGCTTCACCCAACAAGCCGCTGAATTTTGGCCGGAGTACTGACAACTCCCCATGACCTCTTCTTTTCTGAAAGTTGAGTTGGATTTCTGCCTGAGAGTAACAGTAAAACTTTACAATGTAACTATTTGCTAAATTGCGGATCCTCTCAAACAATACTCCACTCACTGCTTTATTACTTGAAAAAACTAGTGTGCTTACTAGTGTAAGTCAATTGCATCATTCTATTAGCATTAGATCATTTCGGTGTATACAGTGTACAAAACCTAGAGGGGAAAAGAAAAACAATTGATGGGGAAATGTTGGAAAGAATGGTTTCGGATAAAAAATCTTTTGATATTCTAATAAAGGGACTTTCTGAATCACTTCCAAGTACTGATGGTAAGAACACCTGATCCAGGAGATGAGAAACAGCGAGCAGAAAAGCCAGATAAACATAAACTCTATTTGAACCTCAACACCTAAGGCATGACGTGACTTATTTTCACGCAAAACTTCAGTAGTTTAGTTTCAATAGTTTCTTTTTACCTTTTATCAAAAGAGAAAACAGAAGCTTTTATAACCCTGTTCTTTTTGAGAGTTGTGAAGGATGCTGATTCAAAGATTCCTTAATATGCAAGTATGACAACCAAAACTCTTGACCAGGCAGTCATTCAAAGAACAAATTATTTCAGTTGGATGACAGATTACCCTTTGAATCGTTCCACGAAGCGAAGCCAGCTCCAATTCATCCAAAGGCAAATGTCGCACCTGGTATGCAGGTAAAGGCAGTATAAGTCATTTAATCAAGCATCTTTATGATCATTAAAGACATGGAATAAATAGAAATACCTCTAGATTAGCTGAGTGCAGTGGCAGATAGCACATGTTAGCTTTTAAGTGTCCCTTCTGGAAGGAAAATGAGAACATTTTTCCAATCATATTCTCTTCAGAAAGAGGATGAAATGGTCCTCTGACCTCCAGATTTAGACTTTCATCTGGTCTACCCATGGCATCCAACTGTATAGAAAATAGAATCAAAATTTATACACTACAAAATTTATCTAATGGGAATAAATAATTAGAATATGTAACGAAAATGGACCTTGGCATAACTAAACTCCATAAGCTAGCTCATGAGGTGAGGATTGCCCAAAACCATAAAGGGAGATACCGGTCCATTCCCTCAATAAATGTGGGATATTCTAAGAGAATTAAAGCAACCTAAGAGGCACTAAACAAACCTCGTTCCATACAAAAAAAGGCAATGATTAAAAAAGACTAGAACCTAAGTATTGGCATTCTGACTAATCTCATGTATTTACAGTAGACATTACTCACTTTCTTCAGGCACTTGCTCATGATTAGCCACCAATTGCTTGCGGTTATGAGCAAGGTGGGTTCTCTACCCACTAAACACTTGGGATTGCCCTTGGGTGCTTTGCAATTCATAAGGATCTTGCAATGTGGAATCCGGTTATAGGAAAGGCTGAAGGGGACTAACAGGTTGGCAAAAGCGGTACTTGTCGAAGGGTGGGAAAGAGTACTCATAAAAAGCACTTTATCGAGCATTCCCACCTACTATTTGTCTTTGTTGCAAGCGCCAGCGAGACTCGCAGAAAATTGGAAAAGATCCAAAGAAATTTCCTATGGGATGCGGCTGATGGCACTAGAAAGATACATTTGGTAAATTAGAAAGCTGGTACAGCACCAAAGAAGTGGGGTTGTCTAGGGGTGAAAGATCTGAGGGTGTTCAATAGAGCATTACTGGGAAAGTAGCTATGGAGATTTGGGGTGGAGGAGCATGCCTTATGGAGGGAGGTAGTAGTTAGAGAAATTTGGTTCTATGGCGGGGGGTTGGAGGACTAAGACCATTACAGTTCCATTTGGGTGTAGTATGTGGCAGTCTTGTCAAAGGCGAAAAACTCTAAAAAGCGTTCCATATGTATTGGGGCTTTAAGCGCAAAGCGTAATTTAAGTGTGTGTTTTAGTTAAAAAAAAAAGGTGGATGAAGGAAAAAAATAAAAATAGATATGTACTTTAAGGAAAAAGTAAGGAGTTCATTCATAATGTTTTCCTTAATAACAAATACACTTATTTGCCAATTATATTTGTTGTTCACTACCGTCCGATTCAAGATAGAATTCATGGGCAATAAGTGTTCATGCCTTAGTGCCTTGCATACACTAAAGCGCAGCTTAAGCGAGGGGAAGCACCCTCTATGAGCTTTTTTGAGCTTCAGGGTTTAAGCGCGCCTTAAATGAGCCTTTGACAAAACTGGTATGTGGAGGAGCATAATAAAGGGTGGGAAGGCTTCAACTGTCACACCTTTAAGGTCAGGGACGACAGAAGAATTAGCTTTTGGAACCACAAGTGATGCGGGGAGGATACCTTGAGGACCTCATTCTCTAATATGTACACAGTTTCAAATCGTACACAATTGACAATCCACCAGATTCGTAGGGAGCATGAACGGGAAGTTCTATGGGACCTCACGTTTAGGAGAAATATGCAAGAGTGGAGATTGGGGAGTTTCAAGGGTTGATGGAGCTACTCTACAGGCAAATCAGGCCCCATTTAATTAGTGACTCATGTAGATGGGCGTTGAGGAGTGATGGTCTAATCATTGTCAAATCTTTCTACCAAAGTTTGCTGGTGAGGGAGGAAACACACTTTCCACATCTATCGATTTGGATTCCTAGGGCGCCTAGGAAAGTATGCTTGTTTGCATGGTTGGCAGTAAGGGGAACAATTCTGACAGCTGAGAATTTGAGAAAGAGAAGTATTATCCATATTAGCTGGTGCTATGTGTAAATGTTCGGGCGAAGAAGTTGAACGTCTATTAGTGCATTGTGTAGTAGCATCGGGATTGTGGAGGGTAGTTTTGAACTTCTTTGTTGTTCCATGGGTTATGCCAGGTACTATTAGAGACTTATTGCACAGCTGGGATAGTAGACGTAGGAGAAGAAGACAAAAGGCATGGGACGTTGCTCAATTAGCTTTTATGTGGGTCAGAGAAAGAAATAGGAGAGCTTTTGAGGGGATTGAAAATAATTTTGTACACATGAGGAATAGCCTTTTGTCTTTGATTGCTTTTTGATGCACCCATGAAATCCCTACTTGTTTAGATGATTGGGTGTCTTTCGTAGAGAATCATGTTTTGTTGTAGATTCTCTACTTTTTGGTATACCTCTTGTATACGGGATTTTTCCCATTGCTAATAATGTCTTTTACCTTATAAAAAAAATGTATGCCGTATCATCCTTCCATAGAGATAGAGAACCAAGATACTAAATCACGCCAAGCCGACGAGTCAGAAACCTTTAAACAGAATCCCGACAGACCACAAAACCTTGGGACAAAAATAAAAAAGGATAGGCATATAGAAAGATTTGCAAGTTTCTGTAATTAATTTCCTATTAGGATGGATGCATTCTCTTTTCCAACCAACAACTCAGGTGTTCGGAAGATAACAAAGAAGATTCCATTGATTCTTCAGATGAAGACAACCTTGTCCACCAATATTTTAGGTAGGCAGGAATTTATGCAAGAGCTGAGGACTAAGTTGTAGCAAGGAATATGCAAATGCTGTTTCAAACATAAACTTGTGGTATACAAAAATATGAAACAAACTAGTGGGGCATACCTTAAGACCCTGCTGTGTGATGCTCAATGCTCCAGCCATCTGAGGTGCCAGCATCAATTGATTGAGTTTGAGTCCAGAGATTGAAACTTCACCAGAAAGAGTATCTGTAGCGTCATTACATTCAACTGGCACATCTTCTGATCTCTTTTCAGAATGCACAAAATGCTGGTCAGCAATGCTGGAAGCTTTAACAACCTTTCCTTGAAACTTAATCCTTCCAGTTGCTTTCAGGTGAACAGGTTTTGGAGAATCCAAAGCATATGAAGAGACTGAACTGAAAAATTCAAAACTGCGCATTCTCAAATCCAGTTCAACTCCTTCCACAGTAAAGGGCAGGGGAGCATTCTCGTGATAATCTCTCAGGTTTAAACAGTAATCATCACGATAGGAGGTCAGAACTTTTGAATACAAGTCAAAAGCAACTGATGAAGAATTAACAGTTATGTGATCAGGTGAAATTATGATATCTCCACGAGCATCTGTGAGTGATCCTTCAGCTTTGGGCGCCGTCCATTTGATATCAAACCGTCTGCAACCAGAAAATTGGTCTATCAGCAATGTCATGATAAATTTTTATCAAACTACTTGAAATACATCCTTCTTAAAAAACATAAAAGCATCAAATAGGGGGAAATTACTTGCCCTTTTTCCAAGAAAAGAAAATTTTATTAAGCAAGGAGGTTAAACAGAAAACTAAGGTATCTTCATCCCTGAAAAACGTCCACATCAGATAAACAGAGCCAGGAGCCTTCAGCTCTCATGCGAAGATCACAAGCGGTAAAACATGAAAAGAGCCTATTGCCTTCTTTTAGGACAGTAAGACCCGACCACAAGAAGCAGGAAGATCACTCTATCTCAAACATGATTTATCCTGAGAAATCAATCTTTGGTAACAATGATGCAGTCCGAGAAACTAATGGGAAATGCTAGCATTACATTCTACCAATGACATAATAGGAAGTGAAACACCTTGCTAGACAATCTTTCCTCTCTTCACAACCAATAGACCCAATATTAACATTGAAAAATTTACAGACTGAATGTGAAATCACAAAAGATTCAGCAAACCGCCCAAATCATCTCCACCGCAAATCTCTTGCAAACGAGCAACAGAGAGAAGATCTAGTTGTTCTTGCACATAATGCACCAAACTTGACTTATGGTTTTCTAGAGTGTTCTCAACTGTAAAATTCTATTGGTGCTATGGAGCACAGACCAATCAAAAGCATTGGCTCAAAGTCAGGAAAATAAAAGAGGCCTGAGGGGGACTCCTTGAGGGTTGTCGGTGCCCGCGAGGATGGACAAAGATTTTTATCTGAAGGTCACAGCTGAATCTAGATACCAGATGTGTTATGAATACGAAATATTACCATTCAGAAAGTAGATACAGAACTGTCTATAAAGACATATGACACCAACATTAAGAAAGATGTGACTAAAAATCTTACGGTTTCAATAAAGACCCAGAAATCTTCGTATCTCCATTTAAATGACCCAACTTAAGAGGCATCAGCTGAAGGAAACCAGGTAGATAGCGATCCATGGTCTTATCAAAGCTTAAATTACCAGAGAAGTTCACATCCATTGCCGTGTCATCAACCTCTCCCTGCAAAATTGAAAATGTCAACACCAACGCTATGGACATGATCAAATTTGAGAAGTTGGACATTTAAGGTAATTTACTGCTCCTTAAGATTTAATATGGTGTCACAAAGTCAGCAAAAAGTCAAAAACATGTTTTGTGTTGTATAATTTGAATGGAAAAAAAAGGCCCTACTTTGAGCTTGTCTTCCTGTGCAATTATCAGGAAACTACTATCCAGATATTAAATTATTTGAACTTATATTCTTCAAAAGTTAATCCGAAGAACCAAAAGTTTTGGCCTGTGTAAACACAAAGTAGGGTGAAAAGACGAGAGATCCTTTTTTTGTTGGGCAAGATGAACAAAAAGCAAAAAAGAGATACTTCTCAAATACAACCATGATGAGATAACTTGTTCAATTCAATTGAGGATGTTAAAAAGAGTTGATCATCAAACATTGACTCCGAAGCAGTAGACATATTGCTCAATAGCGTCCTGTAAGAGGAGGGGCACATATGCTCCGGTGAGGAGGTGCTAGAGGTGGCAGTGATAGGTCTAAAGAGAGGTAGAGGTAGACCGAGGAAGAATTAGGGAGATGATTAGACAGGACAGGACACGTCTTTGGCTCACCGAAGACATGACCCTATATAGGAGAGCATCGAGGTCGAGGATTAGGGTAGAAGATTAGCAGGTAGTCGAGCGATTAGGGTAAAATCTTAGTAGGTAGTTGAGTGATTCCTCTCCTTTAAGGTAGAAGGTTAGAGCGACTCCTCTCCTTAGTATGTTAGATGATCCTCTTCTCCTTACCAGTATTATTGTTATTATGCTATATTTATCTTGCTCTTCAATTTTATGACTACGGAACGAGTGTCTATTGGAAACAACTTCTCTACCCCACAAAAGCAGGGTTAAGGTCTGTGTGCACCCCACTCTCCCAGACCCCACTCGTGAGATCACACTAGGTAAGTTGTTTTTGTTGTTGTACTCAATAGCGCCCTCTCAACTTAGATAATTCTTATATATCAAGATAACTTGGTTAATTAATTATCATCCAAGAAAGACAGATTCATACATACACATATTTACATCTCTCACAAAATATGTATGAAGATTGATTTCTCGTCTTTCATGGATTATCCAGCTTTAAGAAGATATATGCTACTAGTTCTCAATTTTACTTTATATAATTAATGTTACCCTTTAGACCACTATAAATTCTAGTTGGTCAGGCTTCTGAGGGAACTTCTTCTTATTTTTTTGGATAAGGTAAATAATTTTTTAACAATCGGGGACTAATCCTACATACAAGCCGTATACCAAAAAAAAAAGAGAACCTACACCAAAATATAGTTCTCAACAAAAGAGATCGAATCCTATAGAAATAGGGACCTCATGAGTACACCAAAAAGATACTAGGAACAAGAAACTACTTTGCAACTTCATAAAATCTTGTTCTACCCCTTCAAAAGCCCTCCTATTTCTCTCTTTCCATATCACCCACAGGATTGCCAAGGGAGCGACACTCCATGCCCTTGGACTTCTCTTACCACTCATGTGAACCCAACTATGCAACGCCTCCTTCACTGTACCCGGCATCGCCCATTGCACCCCAAACAAATTAAGAATCACTCTCCACAACCGACTAGCCACTTTACAATGCAATAGGAGATGATCTACATCTTCGCCCGAGCTTTTGCACATGAAGCACCAACTAACATAGGTAAGCCTTCTCTTTCTCAGATTTTCCACTATCAAAATCGCTCCCCTCGCCGCCAACCACACAAAGAAACACACCTTTCTTGGTGCTCTGGAATCCAAATAGAGTAATGAGGGAAAACTTGTTCCTCCCTCATTAATAACCTCTTATAATAAGATTTAACCGTGAATAATCCATTTTTACTCTCCCGCCATCTCCATACATCCGATACATTATTGGGTGTATCCAATCCATATAATAACTCAACTAGATTGTGAAATTCTTCCATCTCCCAATCCTGTAGGTTCCTCCTAAATCTCAAATCCCAATGAAGCACCCCTCCGTGAGACCTACAAATTTGTTGGACCGTCATCCCTCTTTGGCAAGATACTCTATATAAGTTAGGGAAAGCTTCCCTCAACTCGTCCTCCCCGCACCACTTATGCACCCAAAAATTAATTCAGCTTCCATCCCCAACCTTAAAGGAAATATGGCCACTAAAATCTTCCCACCCCTTCATAATGCTCCTCCATATGCCACACCCAAACCGTACTCTAATGTTTCTAGTCCTCCACCCCCCTTCCATAATACCATATATTTTTGCTACCACCCCCCTCCAAAATGCACTCTCCTCCACCCCAACTCTCCCTATCCACTTCCCTAGCAAAGCTTTGTTGAACACTTTGAGATCTTTCACCCCGAGACCTCCCTATTCCTTTGGAGATGTGACAACTCTCCAGTTCACAAAATGATACTTTCTTGCTCCTTCAGTTGAGTCCCATGAAAAGTTCCGTTGAAGTCTTTCCAACCTCTCAGGCACTTCTCCCGGAGCGTGCAAAAGTGGCATAGAATATGTAGGTATGCTAGATAGAGTGCTTTTGATCAAAACTTCTTTCCCTCTTTTCGACAAGTACTTCTTTTGCCATCCCGCTAGCCGTTTCTCTACTCTCTCAATCATTGGATTCCACATTGCAAGATCTTTGCTTGATGCACCCAACGGTAGACCCAAATAACTAGCAGGTAAAGTACCCACAATTCAACACATGTGCAATCTCTTCAATATTATCCATTTCTCCCACCAGTGTGATCTCACATTTTCTGAGGTTGATCTTAAGGCCTGACACAATCTGGAACCATAAGAGAATATGTCTCAAATAAGCAAGCTGAGACACCTCTGCATCACAAAAAAACCAACGTATCATCTGCAAATAACAAATGTGTAACTGTCACATTGCTATGCCCGCTAAGCGAAGCATCGCCAAATTAGACCTTCAGAGACCGCCCTATCCATCATCTTACTCAATGCTTCCATCGCCAAAATAAATAACATAGGGGATAATGGATCCCCCTATCTAAAACCCCTCGAACTCCCAAAGAAACCACATGGGCTTCCATTCACCAAAATAGAGAATCTAGTAGTAGAAATGCAAAATCTGATCCATCTCTATTTGTCACATAAGATTCCCGGTTCTCCTCTCTTCTTTCTCGAATCGACCACCTCATTCGACACTAATGCTGCATATAGGATCTGTCTTCCTTCCACAAATGCATTTTGAGAAGTGGATACCGTCTCATCCAGAACCTTTTTTAGTCTATTAGAAACCGCCTTAGAAATAATCTTATAGATGCTTCCCACCAGACTAATAGGCCTATAATCTTTGATATTCGTCGCTCCTTCCTTCTTTGGCACAATGGTGACAAAAAATGCGTTAAGGCTTCTTTCAAACTCCCCAGTTTATTGAAATTCCACAATGGTCTCCATCAATTCACCTTTAACTATCCTCCAACAATGTTGGAAGAAAGCCAAAGTGAATCCATCCGGTCCCGGAGCTTTGTCACCCGCACAACTCACTACCGCTGCCCTTACCTCTTCTTCTTCCATAGCCCTCTCCAACCACTCCCTAATCCCCTCTCCTATTTGACTAAACTCTAACCCCCTAATTTAGGCCTCCAACTAGCATCTTCTTTGAACATACGTTCATAATAGCCAACAATAGCCCTTTAACTTCCTCCTCCCCCTAAAACACCACCTCATTCACTTCTATGGACTCAATAAAGTTCCTCCTCCTATTTGCTACCGCGAGCCTATGAAAAAATTTTGTATTTGAATCCCCCTCCTTCAACCAAAACGCCCTCGATTTTTGCCTCCAACGAGTCTCTTGAGCGACCGCTAAAGCGGCTAGCTCCCGCTTCGCCTCCTCTTTCCTAACTATCTCGCTCTCTTCTAAGGCCCTCAAAGCTTCCACACGCTCCATCTCCCCCACCTCATTAATTAGCTCCCTTATTTTAACTTCTACCATCCCGAACACCTCTTTATTCCACTTCCTAATATCTCTTTTAGCATTTCAACTTGCTTGCAAGTCGAAAAGATGGTGTGCCAGTCACTACATACCCATTCCACCAAACATCTACTGTATCTTCAAAATCTGAAGCCTGAAGCCACATATTCTCGAACCTGAAAGGGATACACAAACTCCTCCTTCTATTGCCATCTAGCATAATAGGCGAGTGATCCGAGGTCAATCTAGGCAATGGAACTTGTAACACATCTGGAACCATCTCCTCCCAGTCAGTAGACACCAAGAATCTATCAAGTCTAGATTTTGATGCGGAATCTTCTGCTCTGGACCATGTAACCATGTAAAGTTGCCCCTGTCAATGGAAGATCGATAAGACAATGGTTATCAATAAACTCCGAGAACTCTTCCATTGCCCTGGACATCGTCCTACACCCTACTCTTTCCTCTGGGAACCTTATCGTATTAAAATCCCCCCTAACACCCAAGGAACCTCCCACCCCGCCATTAAAGTAGACATCTCTTCCCAGAAACTCTCCTTAGATCCCTCCCCCACCGGGCCGTACACTCCCCCAAATCCCCACTATTCACACTCCCCAAGGTCTTTATACGTACTGCAATCATGAATTCCCCTTTACTTACCTCCACAACCTCCATTTTTCTTTCATCCCATAATATTATAATACCCCCTACATTCCCTGACGCCGGTACCTAATCATATTTCACCCATACCCCCCCCCCCCCCATACTAACAACCGCATCTGACACTATATCCATTTTGGACTCTTGAATACACAAAAGATCCGGACCCCATTCCCTAACCCTCGTTTTGATGATAGCCCTCTTATTTGGGTCATTCATCCCCCTCACATTCCAAGAGATGATTTTAATTTCCATGGACAACATCTATACCCTCACCACCATTCCTCTCCTCCTCCATTACCCCATTCCTCTCCCTGCTTCTATATCTCCTCTCATACATCATCCTTCTTCCTTCTTCCTTCTCCCTCATTTTCCTTCCCTAGACCCCTTCCCCTTCCCTCCCTGTATTCATCAACCTCCTTCACTCTATCCCCTTTTGCCTCTTCTTCAATATCTCTAAGCAATTCTAACACCCTGCCCTCGTTCCCCTCAAAGACACTCCCAGGAATTCCCCATACCAGAGAAATTTCTCTCCCACCCACCTAGTAAAGTTTCTTCTATCCTCCAGACTAGCTAATGCTCCTTGAGCATCTTTACTGCCACAAAGAGTGCCAAAAAACAAATGAGAGTGGTCTGAATGTGAAAAATCAGCCACTCTCCCGCAAGAGAAGTTGATCTTATGACTGTATCTAGTCCCCAGGTCATTTACCAGTCCATAGTTACTTGATTGAGGACCAAAATAAGTAGCCTGGAAATTTTCTCAGGTGAGCAATAGCATTTTCCAGCAATATTGTAGTTGCCGAAACACTTCCGACTTGAACAAAACCATTTCCCGTCATTGGAGCATCATCCATTCTATTTTCAAGCATCATCGTAGTCGCCAGAGCATTTCTGGTGTGGAAAGTACCATTTCCCGCCCTCGGGACAACAACAGTAGCATTTTCGGGCACAGTTACAGTCGCCGGAGCATTTATGGAGAGAAAAGAACCATTTCCCGCCCTCGGAACAGTATTAGCAACATTTTCTGGCACAGTTACAGTCGCCGAAGCATTTCTGGTATGAAAAGTACCATTTCCCGCCCACGGAACAGCAGCAGTAGCATTTTCCAGCACAGTTGCAGTCGCCTGTGCGATTCCGGCATGATCAATACCATTTTCCAGCACCGAAACACCAGCAGTAGCATTTTCCATCTCCATTGCAGTCGCCGGAGAATTTCTGATGTGAACAGTGCCATATTCCGGCACCTGACCAGCCACAGTAGCATTATCTAGCACTAAGTTAGTCGCCGGAGCTTTTCCAACTTGACCAGAACCATTTTTCTGCGCTGGCGCTGGCGCCGGAGCATTCCCAGCTCCAGAAAAACACGAGTTAGAATTACCCAGCATCTTTGGGAGTTCAGGTGCCTTTGACGGGTCGCAACAACTAACACACACCCCTTTATTGCTGCTTTTTGCCTCGCCGGAATAGTGATTCCGGTCGTTTGGTACCACTGGATCTTCAGGTCCCGGCTTCTGCTGACAATCTACCCCTAATGGAGAGTATCCAGACCTTGCATGAGACTCGTGAGACGAATTCGAGCCTCGGGAGATCGTCTCCTTCCTATTTTATTGGATTACCAGCGGCGGAACAGTAGGGTTCCGATAGGTTTGACCTTTCTGTGGGTAAGTGCCGATGGACTCTTTTGGATGCAGACGGTTCACACCTTTTTTATTACTGAACCAGTCCTTTCTACCCTTACAGCCCTGTTCACTAATCCAAGGGTAAGGATGTCTTTTCCCTTTATTAGGGTTTTTTCTCTCTTTCCAGAATTCAAAATTCACGTTGCCCTTCTTCCTCTCTATTACAACCCGCTCATCCATGGCTTCCGGCATCAGAGTTCCACCTTTCTCAACCACTCTTCCTCCTCTCACACCTCCTATTTCCCCTCCCTTCCTAACTTTACCTTCATTCTCGTCCACCTTTAAAGGCAACATCATAGGCCGAAATTCAATTGACAACCAAACTATGTAACCCATCTCTCCATCATCCACCTTAATAGAAACAGGAACTCTCCCCCCTTTCCTCACCATAAGTCTCACTCGGGACATGTCGTGTAAGCTGCAGATAACATTTACAAAGCCCCCCAAAAGATCTCCAACCTTCCTAAATAGATTAACACACCAAAGATGAATTGGAAGGCCCACCAAGTTAACCATCACTGTGTCACCGAAAAAGCGTGGATCGACGCACCCTTCCTGTCCTATCCACCTCTCCAACTTCATGAAATTACCATCAAACCACCTCTTTCCCCCATGAAGAATCTTAGCAGTTTGTTCCTCAATTCACAAAGCGAAACAGGAATTGGTTGTCACTAAGCTGTGTGATCTTCAGCCCGTCTTCCACTCTCCACTCCTTAGCGGCCCAATTTATGATTGCCTCGGTGAACCTACCCATTTAATGATGGACCCAACCAAGCAAGATTTCAAAAAAGTTTTCCTTGTCAGCGTATGTTCCTCTGACAGTGAGAAACTGGACTCGCCATTAGACTTCTTCAGACGACATCTACCTCCCAAATCTAGTGTAGGCCAGGCTAGAGCTTCCTTGGAAGACATATGCTCTCTTCCTAGATTCTAGAGAGAAGTAGGAGCTTCTCATAAAACTCCGTAATGTTTTATGCTATCACAAAACCAACACTGTCTCCTTCTTAGACCTTCATAGATTAGCTACTTGACCAATTTTGACAGGAAGTAACTCAGTTTGCACTTTCCTATGCTAATTACAAAACAAAAAAGCAATGTAAAATTACTTCTCAAGTAAAAGCTGTCATGGCGGGGTCATGTCATGTCTTGCAGATTGTCGGAGCACTCCTTATTACTCCCTCCGGTTCACAATAATTGTCCAATTTGCTTTTAGCACGCCCATTAAGAAAATACTAAATTCTATACAAAAAAACCTACTATGACTAAACTACCCCTAATTAAACATTTAATGTGAGGAGTAAGAAAACTTTTTAGGGATATGTACATAGGGATTATTTTGTAAAAACAAATTGAATTCTTTCTTGATTACATAACTGGACACTTATTTTGAACCAAAATGAAAAAGCAAATTGGACACTTATTGTGAACCGGAGGGAGTAGTAATTTAGTATAGATGACTGGCTTATATTTTGCTCTAAAATTCTCTATGATTGTTTACACCTTTCACAAGGGTTGTTCCCTCCTTAATAAAAAAACTTTTTACTTTATCAAAAAGGGTTGCCTTAGGGAAAACCAACTCTCTATTCTTCTGATCCAAACATCCTACCATTTTCCTTGTTCTTTCTTCTCACTCAAACTACCTACGGATAGTGTGAGTAGCTCATTCATAATTGGAGGTCTGAACCTATCATGAGCATGGTCATAGTCTGTCACGAAACGTATCTCAAGTTACTTGTTTTAACTCTAAAGGTCTCGACATATGCTTTCAACCTAGAACATTAAGTGACTCTTCCATATCCTCAAGAGGGAGAAAGGTTCTGTCATCCGAAAACCACATTGATTGTTTACATTGCATTCTTCTCTTTGTAGAAACGGCAGTGTCTTTTAATAGCAAAGGAACTGGGGTAGCCGGGCCATAACATGAGAACGGGATCCTTTCTGAAACCCTCTAGGATTGATCATCCCACCTGATACTGAAGTATCTTTCATAAAGAAGGGTTCGGGACCCAAATGCCCAACCAAGCTTCTATCTACCACAAGAAAATCTCAGGCCATTAGAAATATGCAGAGCTTCAAAACTGCCAGTACATGATAGGTAAATGTGTAAGACCTAACAAGAGGTAATTATGTGATACTTCATCCATCCCATTAAGTGTGACCTAATTTGACTATCTGGAGTTCCAGAATAAAAGGTTTTGATGAGTTACTAGGTAGATATATGTTAATATAATGGTTAGCAAATATAAAAGATATAAATTCTACTGATCATGATCAAAGAACGGGTACAAATTTCACGTCAAATATAAATATAAAATAAAGTAGGTCCTTATCGTTAATTCGGTGTTTCAAGTTGGAGGATGCTGACATTCAAAGAGGTCATATACTTTAACAAAACGGAGAAGGGTCAAATATGCCCTTATACTATTGAAAAAGGTTTAATATAACCTCCGTTATACTATCAGTCCAAATATAACCCTAACGTTATACTATCGGTCCAAATATATCCCTGACATCATGAAAGTGGTACAAACCTACCCTTCCTCCGTTAACTGCCTCTCCTATGAACACATTTGATTGCTACCTCACCATTTCACCCTGTTTGCAGCCACCAAGTTCAATTACTTTGAAGTTCTATCATTATTTTGAAGACTTCACTGCCTATACTTCCTCTTGCTTTTCAAAATACCTGTTGCTTCTCCGGCCGACCCTGGAATTGTACGTACCTTTCAATTGACCTTACAATTTTGTGTTTTATTTTGCATTTACTTGTGTTGCCACTGAATTTGTAAGACCTATTTAGGGAAAATTTAGTAGCACTTTTATTTTAACATAAAACGTAAAGAGAGAAAAAATGGTAGCCTTCCAGAAATGTGGTTGAAGAGAAAGAAACAAAAAAAATTGACTCTCGTGTCTAGGTTGTTTTTCTTTCTCACCATGGTCAATTTTGAAACCTTAAACTAGTTTGCATGTATCTTTGCTTAGTTTTTTATATAAAATAAAATGTATTTTCGTTCGTATAAGCATGAATTTTGAATAGCAAAATCAGAATTTTCTCGGTTCACATTGTTTCATATTATCTGTAGTTGTTAGCATTTCTTTTGATATAGTTTGTTTGTATACATATGATCTGTGATTTTTCTTCAAATGTACGGGAAAGAAAGGTTGTGGGGAAGGGATGAAAATGGGAGTATAATGGTGATATGGCAATGAAATGTTGTCATAGGGAGGCAGTTAACGGAGGAAGGATAGGTTTGTACCACTTTTATGATGTCAGGGATATATTTGGACCGATAGTATGACGTTATGGCTATATTTGGACTGATAGTATAACGGAGGGCAATATTAGACCTTTTTCAATAGTGTAGGGGTATATTTGACCCTTTTCCGTTAACAAAATAGGATCATAAAGTAAAAAGAGAGAGATCAGAAGAGTGAAAGGGGCAGAGAAAACACGATATCAGAAGAGTTAAGAGGCTGAAAATGTTGGGATTGCATCCACTAGTATTATCATTTTCTTCACACTTTTAAGTTGGCACCTATTACTGACAAGCAAACTGTAAAGAAAATGGACCTTGGACTTAACTCAACCCTGATAGCTCATGAGGGTGAGGATTGCCTAGACTATATAAGAAGGCAACAACCCACTTCCTCAATCAATTGAGAGAATCTAACATCCCATCCCCGGCAGGCCCAAGGCTGGATGTCTGGAGTGTAAACAATATAACATGGGGGTTGGGGGGGCAATTAGGTAAACCAAGCATAAGGATGGGTTTAGCTTTGGTACCATAATAAAGAAATAGACCTTAGGCCTACTCAATCCCAAGAGCTAGCCCATGAAACAAGGAATGTCAAGACTATATAAGAAAACAACAGCTTATTCTCTCAATCAATATGGGACAATTTAACCCAAACGGAGTTCTTCCTAAGCAATTACATCCACACTTCAATCCTACATAAATGTCCCATAAATTATGTCCCTAACCAAGATTTTCTATATATATATTTATTTATTTTCTTAATAGATTTTTCTATATAGACATCCAAGCAACACAAATTTAAGGAAAGTATACACATATTTTGGAGCAAGGATCGGTTATCAAGGAGTAGAATCCAAAAAACCACGTAGCACCTCCTTGACCATAAAGCTATCGCATAATTCTATCAACACCAAAAACTGCATAACCAGGTACTTATAGCATCAAAAATTGTAGAGCTGATAAATGCGGACATCCCTTAGATATTCATCTGCAGCTGGCCAAAGTTGCGTGTAGCAAGTTCAGGCTAATTTTTCTGGTTTAATATTTGCACCCTCAAAAATTGAAATATTCCGGAGACAAATAATTCTCTCCTTTAGACACTCATTATCGTGTATATCTTATCTAGTGACTTGAGAATATATTTGAACTTTTGTATACAGAATAACCATATTTACTTGATCTTCAAGCCAAAGTGAATTATCTCAGATATAAGCAAGTACCTCAGGGCAAATCCACGCATTTCCTGCACCACGAATTTCACCGCCATCAGTAAGGCTAGCTCTAATGCCATACAAGTCAGCCACCTGTCCCAGACATGATGAATTCTATAGTACAGAAGCATTACGAAAAAATTGAAATATTTATAGCTGATTTTGCTTACACAGTTGTCCGTGTTGAAAGTGAAGTTGGCTGAAATGTAGGAAAATGGAACACGATCAATTGCTGCCACTGCACCAGCCTCCTTATTACTAATCACAGCTTCATATGCGGCAGATTTAGGAAATTCATTGGCCAAATTGGCTATCTTCCTTGACACCAATGCACTCCCCACGAATACGGGAATGTCCAAGGGACCTTGACAGTTGAATACAGCTGTAACTGAACCAGCCAACTGAGTACATCATCAAAGGATTTTGAGATCAATAAGGAGAAAGAGGCCAGAGCAGCCCGATCACAGTGCCCTCTTAAAAGATACAAGATATCACAGAGATCTAGAACACAGTTCGAAAATTGATCACAAATGTTTGTGCAATGCCTTTCAATAAAATAGGAAAGGACCTGTAAGAATGTTTACAGTCCTCTTAACAGATAATGAAGCACATTATTTGGCAACAGAAAGCAGGAATCAAGTCATAATAATGAAGCTGAAGCCTGAAGGACATTTTCCCATTTATTCTCAATTTTCACTGACTTGGGATGCAAAAGAGTTAGTGTGTTTTAGCAAGAGCGCAGGAGACTAGTTAATTTTTATCCTTTGAAGCACCTCTTACTCTTGCTCTTCATCAGAGTAGACCGGAGCTTCAGTCAAAATTGTCTTTTGATAAAAAAGTAACATTTCATTAAATAAAACACAACGAAGTGTTGCACCTGTCTAAAGAAGTGCATACTATGAAATCCAACCAGTAACTTAAAATGATTCTTTCACTCGATACAAATTCATACCCGTAGGGGTGTGCATTCGATTTATCGATTCGATTTTGACCCTTATCGATAATTACTTATCGATTATCGATTTGTACATATGCTTATCGTTATCATTTCAATAAGGTTTCGATTTTTTCGATTTCGATTTATCGATTTTTGGGGCTTATCGATTCGGTTATCGATTACACCAATAAGAAAATTTGCGGGATTCCACGGAAAGTATATCGCTATAAACACGCCTAACTAATATGGACCAAAAGAGCTAAAATAAGACGAACACCGTTTATAACATAAAAATTGTGTCAACAAGCACATGCAACGAAACTAAAGTAAGGGATCAAATGTATGCCACCAACACTCCAACGGTATAAAAAAATAAAAATACATCATCACGGCTAATTCTATTTTCCATTAATTTGAACTTCATTCCCTTGAACTTCAAAAATGATCATTCCTTAAATGTGGTAGATGAAATAATAGGGTTAGGGACTTAGGGTAAAGGAAAGGGTATTATAGAATAAGGGTAAAAAAAATTAAAAAAATTAATTTTTTTTTAGTATTTCTTATCGGTGTATCGATAAACCGATAACCGAAGAGGACAAAATCGAAATCGAAATCGATAACTCGATAAGGAAAATTTTCGAAATCGAAATCGATAAATCGATAAACCGATAACAAATAATCGATTCGATTTATCGATAAACCGATTCGAATGCACACCCCTAATACCCTGTTAAAATTCCTTGGAATAGGAGAAACATTCTGATATAGAAAGGTCTATTATTAGATTCATTCTGCCATGGCGCATTAAGCATTAAGCTATTCTATAGCACATTTTTCAGTTAAGTCTGCAACACTAAAAGCACATCCCTTATAGATGATAGTTTTTTAATTACAACCAAATATACTATCAAAAAAGACAGAACATCTTTGTCAAAGCACTTTGCATCTTTAAAACACCCGAGCCCCAAGATGACTTACTACCTTATTCAAAGAACTTGAGATACTTATATAGAGGGGATATATTTGGTTCTTTTTTAAGGCAATAATTTTGATAAATATAGCAATCAGAAATGGCTAAAGCTGCAGTTTATTTAAAACAAAAATATAAATGTGGAGCTACATGTTGCTCTTTCCTCTTTGTTTGCAAAGAATAGAGAGTATGCATTCATGTTATTTATTTTTTTGAGCATTCATAACTTAGGGAAAAGCTGTGAAATTTACTTTATTTGCAGCTAGTTACAACAACAACAACAACTACCCAGTAAAATCCCACAGAGTGGGGTCTGGGGAGGGTAATATGTACGCAGACCTTACCCCTACCCCGATAGGGCAGAGAGGTTGTTTCCGAAAGACCCTCGGCTCAGAGAAAAAGGAAAAGAGAAGAAGACAATTCATTAGTCACTCCAGTAGAAACCATAATAGTAATAGAAGCATAACAACCGAAAGATAAATGACATGCAATAACATTAACCAGTAACTAAGGCCCGGTGCTAAGATAAACGGCAAGGACAGTGTGAATTCAACATAAACTGCAAGCTATCTAAGATCAATCCTAATCCAACCCCGCCTCACCCCCGGAATGAAGTACGCAAAGCTCCACTACCCCCTACCCTACAACCCTAATGCTTGACCTCCAAGCCTTCCTATCAAGGGCCATGTCCTCAGAAATCTGCAGTCGAGCCATGTCCTGCCTAATCACCTCTCCCCAGTACTTCTTAGGCCTCCCTCTACCTCTCCTCATTCCCACCACGGCCAACCGCTCACACCTCCTCACCAGAGCATCAAGGCTCCGGTGAGGAGGTAAAAGAAGATCAATCTCTTCACATAATAAAGTTTGGAACAGGAAGGAGCTCATAATAAATACCTATGCAACCCAAAATACGAGGGTTACTAGCCCAATGCTATAAAGTGTAATTTTATGGGAATAATTGGAGACAAAAATAAACTTAGAGTTGCAGGGCTCAAGATAGATGAAAATATGTAACCAAGAGAAAGTGAATAGAGACAAACCGGAAACAATAGAGGCTTCATCTTGAATGTTTTCATTAAGGCATTCACTTCAACAGATGGAACCTGAAAAAAGTGTCCATACCAAATCGGAATTATATGAATGAGAAATTTATTTGGCAGAAAAGAAGAGAAAGACCACCAGACAGGCAATACCACCTTCCACGTTCCCATCACAACTGTTTCAAACACTTATTGGTAGTGCTTCTAAACTAAGACAAACCACACTTAAGAGCGTCACATGACTGCTAGGAAAAGAACATCTTCTGCTGTAATGTATTGATACATTATATAAGCTACTTCGAAGATTTCATGAGGCAAATTTAAATATGTTGAGCAATGGTGATCAAAGATCAAATGATTTCTAGTAGAAATTAATAAATCTACTTTAAATTTCATATGGCAACTTAAATTCTGTTAAGCAATGTTGACAAAGATCAAAGGAATTCTAATTAAATGATTTCTACATCATGATTTGAGCTCAAATTCGTTTCTGCTACCACTTACGCATATAGGATGCAACCGTTCAAGTTACTATGAATACATAACCCAATGCGGTGCAGCCCAAGAATGTTGTATAACTAGTAGCTATTTACTTCATATAGTATACCTGACACATGAGATGGAATTCTCCTTCCTCTGGATTGATGCCAAAATCTCCAGAAGCTTCTAAAGGAACATCACCAAACCAACCACTAGTATTATGCAAGAATATACGTTGAGCACGAAAACATAAACTGGCAGACATGTCCTACATAAGAGAAGGAAAGAGATGAAAATGCATAAGGGCATCAACCATCATACATTTCAGATGGGCCATCAACACACTTCACCACACTTATGTCTTTGTATTAGAGCATGTAGGACTATGAAAAAATCGCCATTTCTATAAAGCTACTCAAGAACAAAAATGTCTACACAATTCACAAGTTAAGAGAAGCAAATAACTAAAAGTACTTCCACTACTTGTAAGTTTAATAGCAGACAACTCAATACAAATAATAGACAAATAAATATATGAACTGTTAAAGAGATCATAAAAAACTGTTTGGTTTCCCGACTCCAATGCCGAAAGATAGCTTACCCAAAACCCAGAAGGAGCATCATATATTTGAAATGCCAACCCTGTGACATCAAGCTGCCCATGAAGATTTGGAAAACTTTCCCCCTTATCCATGCACATGTGCACCTAGCAACAAATGATAGCAAACTCAAAATCAAAGTAATTGATCAGACATAAAATTAGTCAAGTATACGATCTTCCACAGAGGATAATGTCAACCATATCCAAGGATAACATACAAAAGGAAATATACATATTACAAATAAGCGCACATGCAAATATCTGGATCTGATAAAGAAATCACCAAAAGCAACCCTGATACACACAGTCAGAAATTAGCTTTATGAATGATAACACGAGGAATTTCAGGACAATAGTATGCGTCCAGCTTTAGTTGTATGGGATGCGTGAACTATGGATCCAGCTTTAGTTTAGCAAAAAAAAAAAAATTTCACTCCTATCACAATGGTCAACGCAAAAGGATTGTGCGTTAGGATAGTGTTAACTAATCTCCGACGTTCATTACTGGACCCTTTTTACTACATTTACTGTGTGACATGAGAGAAGAGGTTGGAAGAGCATGAAAACAAATGTCCTACATCTATGTTCTTTTATAGATACTTTAAACAGTATACACAATTCATTCCCCCAATGGTACAGCGATACATATTTAAACATGTCATTGATGTGATTAGTTCCAATCTAACCAACTAAACAAACACAATCAACTCATCTTGCAATTGAAATGGCATAATGTGATAACGAACTGAAAAAGGTTTACAGGACACATTCAGATTTCAGAGTTAGGGAATACCTCGCCACTAGCTCTTCCTTTGGACCATGTGATAGGAATTTCCAAAATTCTCTCGAAAAGCTGCATCCGAGATAAAGAACAATACATGACACATAAAACAGTAAGAAAACAAGCACTATTGCAGCAGCCTCCTGTGGACTAGGGATCTTTCAAATTTTACAAGTCAAGTAACATGGCAGTGCACCTTACCGGAACAAAGAGGTTCACAATCTTCAAATTCGCATGCCATTTCTGCTCAGTCATATCAACATAAACATCTGTTGATAACCAGCCACCATTGTCGGATCTGATGTCCGAACGCCACATCTTACAATTACCATTTAGTTGTACATGCACCCGTCCATAGTGGTTTTGAAACTTGACATGCCCCGTGACATTTTCCATCTCTCTATAAACACAGACAAAGATAATACTGAATGCATAGACCAGCATGAAATAAGCCTAAGAACGAGAAAAAAGATTGCCATTAAGATAACTCCAGTAGCAGATCATTCTCAACAAACAAAAAATGATAACTCCAGTAGCAGAGCATGCACACATCAAGAATGTATCTCCCATCACCACAGCATTCAACAAGACCAATTGGCTTTTATCACAAAGCTAGCCACTCAAAAAAAAAAAAGAAAAACAGGTAAGAAAATAGATATCTAATATTCCCATTAACAGCAAAAGAAACTCTGTCCAAGACAAATCAAAACGGATGAGGAATGTAAAATCCCTATCAACCAACTATACTGGGTGGAGCACGAGAGAGAGAAAGAGAGAGCGAGTAGGACGGAAAATATTTTTTTTTTGATTGGTAAGAGTAGAACGGAAAATATTAAAAGGAAGAATTTCAAAATTAAAAGGAGTTTTTACAAGAATAAGTATTTTGGGAAGGATTCAAAACCTTTAACCAGGATTTTTAGCTGTTTGAAAGCTTACCTTGGCTCTGTATCACCATAGGCAAGCAGCATCAATGAGCCCCCACTGAAATGTACAGAATCCAGAATTACTGGAACCATCTTTTCAACACTAGAGGCATGTTTTCCGTCATCCCCATCAACAAGTTCAGCAACAATATCCTCCACTCTTGGACTCATCTCAAACTTCAGCCTTTCCATAGGCTTTACAATTGAATTAGCCCCGAGCTGACCTAGATTCTTCACAAAAGAATACAAAGCTGACTTTGGGCTCCAGGACTGTAGAGTTTTTGATGGATGCTGCAGAGGTAATGGCTCAAGCACTGTAAATCCAGAACCACTAGAGGCATTGCCTTGTCGAATATCTGAAGTCCCCCAATGAGACTGTTGTACCTGCTCCTCAAATCGATGTGAATCATCTCTGCTATTGGCACCCCTATTTATGATATCAGCTGCAATTTCTTCACTACTTTCTCCGGGCCCGTCAGCTGTTCTATCTCCCATGTTGGTGGAAGATAATTTTTCACTGACACTCAAAGCTTTACAAAGTCTAACCAAAGTAAGAAGAAATGGATCACGTAGAACAGCTAAACCATCAATGCAATCACTACCGCATTTCTCTACAGGCAAAGGATATGTTCCCAACATTTTCTGACACGTAAGATCAAGCTGGCATGTTTCTACTTTGTCAGGAATTCCTTCACTTGAAGAACCACAATCGAACACGTTACGTTTTGCATTGCTGGTAAATAAGTTCCCCTCAGAATTATCTACAGGGTTTACAACTTCTTCAGATATTGTTGGTGAAGAAACAGAGGGTGAAGTATCACCCTCGCTTTTGACAGGAAAAATTGCAGGATTTGCAACATCATAAGCCTCATATGGCGGACAACAGACACCAAGATTTGCATTTGATGGACCCTTGAAATACAAACAGGCTGCTGATGCACTACGCTCAAGAATTCTTCTTCTAGCTGCAATACCAGCAGCAGATAAATCTCTCCCATTAGCCTTCTTGAATCGTTGTCTTAGCGCGTCTGGTATGATTTTAGACCAAAACCTAGTCCCAGAAGGTGGAACTTTAGCACCAAATGTTTTCTCTAAATCTGCGTGCTTCAAATCATACTCCCCTCCTGCATCCATGTGATGCTGATCTCTCCAGTGCAGTTTCTCATCCATACAAAAGAAGGACTCTGACGTTACTATCCTCGCAAGAGTAGTTGCAACGTTCTTTGAGAAGTCATCATCTAATAGAAAAGAATTTCCTTCAGGAAGAAGATAACCCTTCTCAACTGCCTCCCTTGCTGCAACATCTCTCTCCCTGGCCCAGCGAGTAGCTGCTTCCTCTCTGGCAATCCTCCTAATTTTTGTCCGCAAATCAATACCTTCCTCATCTGACAAACGGCTCAGCGGACTGCCTTCAGAAAAGGGCAGTCCAAGCCATGTATAGTTTTGCTTTTGCACTACCAGAATACTTGGATTGGACAAGACCGCATCAACCACAATCTTTCCCCTACTCAGACTCGAAAAAGGACGAATTCGCAGCTTAACAGTTGGTAGTTCACCACAGGAGAACTCTTCACTATGAGGACCAAAAGAGCATGACTCTAATGTAATACTTAAAGGTGATATACTTCGAACCCTACCAAAATCAAGTTCGCGCTGAACATATTCACTCAATAATGCACAAACAGAAGGCAAAAGCTTTGCTTCAATGTAACTCTTTGCTTTCAACTGGCCATACCAGAGAAGTAAACACACCCCAGATATTACAGCACCAAAGATTGAACATCGGACAAAGAATAACCCTTCTTCCCAAACTGGAACTAGTGACTTCACCAAGCCTTTACTTCGAGCTAATGGCTCTCTCACGGAGCACATTAATGTGCCACTTCTCAGTGCAAAACTCTTCCATAATAGCTCCACGTTTCTGCCACAAGAATGTGTAAATTTGACCCCTTGAGTTATCCAGTCTCCTTTCTTTAAACACCTACACTTGTAAACACCTCTTCTTGATGATCTTACTCCACTAATATAATTTCGGCTTTTCCTTCTGTTAAGGTCGCATTGAAGCGGAAGCCCAAGAAAGGGGCTATGAATCTTAGCATGCATTATCTCCATATTATGAGTCTTCACTTGATATTTGACATAATTGCAGGGGACCAAGAGCCTACTCTTAGTCCCCCTAAAAGCTTCAAGCTACAAACCAGTTCCCAAACATTCAAAGCCTGGTCAAGCGTAGAAGAAGATTAACACTCTTTTCATCACTAAATGCATAAGTATCAATATTTAATAATTCATGAGGAGACCAACTTCACTAGCTAAAAAACTTGGTAACGAATTACAAAAAGATTTTAGAATAGAGCGTGCATCCCATCCCACTCTAATTGACCTGAGTTGATTTCCAAGGAATTTATGAAGAAATGGAGCTTGGGTGGAACTCAACCTCATAGGCTAACTCTGTTCAAGACTGTATAAGGAGGCAGATAATCCATCCCACACATGCCCATGATTGGACATCTGGGGCATGGACAATATAACATGGCGGCCCAACATAGGTTAAACCAAGAATTGGAGTAGGTCTGGCTCTAATACCATGTGAAGAAATGGACCTTGGGCTAACTCAACCCCAAAGCTAGCTTCGGGATTGAGTCAAGCTCAAGGTCCATTTCTTATCATAAATAATTTATAACTAAGATGTTTGCGCTGATATTTTTATTGTTTATATTCTTATATCTATACATAAGTGTTGTAGCTATGTACTTATTGAATTCCGTATGAAAGAGTTTAAAATGTGAAAAATAGAAAGCTGGTTGAGAAGTGGTCATATCAAATTTTAAAAATGACACAATATAGTACTCCTATTTCTTTACATTACTTCGACTTGTTTAAGGGGGGGAAACTTGCTACTTTAGAATAGTTCATAAACTTGGAGCAGATAAATCAAAATTAGGTCAATCAAAATCGGAGATTGATAGAATACAAATTCTATTCACACAGCCTCTTAACTGAACAACATTGTTTCAAGCTATGAGCTTTCTTAATAGGAAAAAAAAAAAAAGGCTTATCAATATTAAGAGTTTCACAATTCAGAAAACTGAAAATGAAACAGTGTATCCAAAATTAACATGAGTTCAAGGAGTTGAGTCTTACTGTGTATAAGCACATAAAATATGTAGTAAAGAACTTTACTGAGGCAAATTCAATGAGGGCAGAATCCAAAACAGGAAACTATTTGTTTGCTATTTTTCAAACTATTTTGATGAATCTTGAGATTGCGTGTGGCTGTCGTTTTTTTCACTACGCACAAGGGGAAAAAAAGAGAGTTTTCGAGGAAAGCGTGGGGCGGGGATTTGCTTAATTGCTTTGGCTCGCTCGGTCAGTTCTGAAAGGAATGATATTGCAGATTGCACTGCAAGTCCTTTGAACTATTTCGAAATGTACAATCTAGTCCTAAAACAAATCAATTTACTTCTCAAGGTATCGTTTTTGTTCCTCTTGTACCCCGTTCTTTAACAAGTAAGAAAACATTAGTCTCTTGCCAGTAGGGGTGTTCAAAACCGAACTGAATCGAAAATCGAACCGCAAAAGTGGTTTAATGGCTTATTAATATCGGATTATCAGATTAACGGGTGGAGAACGGATGAAAATTTTATTATTAACGGCTTATCGGTTTGGGGGCGGATTAATCAATTTTCTTATCGGATAAACCGTTAACCCGTTAAGAATTTATATATTTATATATTTTTATATTATACTAGTTTTAGAATACGCGTGTTGCGCGTATAGTTTATATCAATGATTATAAAATTTTAAAAATAACACGGATATTATTAATTATATGATAGAGTTATAAAATAAAAATTTTAAAAAGCATAAGCTCTTGAAAATAATATATATTGATGATATTTAGCCAGCTTAATAAGAAAAAAAATCATGTCACACAAAAATATTCGAAAGCTTTATCATAACTTTAATATATGAGCCGTGCAATTGATTTAGTAGCTCATACAAAATTGAATAATATGTTGACTTGTACTCTACTATCATGCAGCAATATTATCATTTTGATGGCCTTAAAATAAATTCTATTTGTTCAAGTACTAATATGAAACTCTATATTATTGGTTTAATTATCATACAAATAATTTAATTGGATGCGTACTATTTAAACCCATCTATATCTTTTTCTAGTAAAATTTAAAGTAAAAAATTAGTACTTCTTATTATTATTGTTATTTTATCCAACATGAAATGTATCGTGGCGTAATATAATTTAAAAAAAAATATAAAGGTCTATTAACATTTCATATATAATTTGATGTGCATAAATCGTTAAGATAGTATAATATTTATTTTTATATGCATATATATATTTTAAAATTTTTTTTTTGACTTAACTAATTAATAATCATTTGTTGATAATATTTGGGTTGATCTAATTGAATCTCATTTAGTCACGAATAATGTTATTGACATATGTTCTATTTTATCACTTGAATTACTTTATCACGATCATACATTTAATAGTGATATTTATCATGAATTTTATAGTTATATATTAATTAAATAAAATATTCAGTAAAATAATCTTAATTGATTTTAAACTTTTAATTCAAGTAAGAAAATCTAATAAATAAACTTTTATTAATTTTAAAATCTTAAATATTAAAAAAATAAGTAAATGACCCTAGTTATTGTGATCGTATACTTAGAAAAATAAGTAAACTGAACCTAGTTGTTCATCTTAAACTATATTTCTTAATTTTAATTTAATGTATAATTAGTGTGAAAATAGTTAAAAACAATATCATTCCAACTATGATAATATCTTGATCTAACCTTTTATAATCATTAAGTAATTGAGAATAATATATCGTCTATTAGCATTTATAAACAAGACATTAAGTTACTTAATTCATTAAAATAATAGAGAAAATATACTAAGAAAAAAAGTGAATCTTCATACTAGTGTGGAGAAAAATGTACTCCTTTCCGTTGTACAGTAATGTCGGCATTTATTTACTTGCCATTAAATAAATTCTTTGAATTAAATTTATTTTTTGGCTTACATTTCAAAATAGTACGGCATTTTTTTTTAAGAAGAAGAGCGAAAATAACTACTACTACTATTAGACAAGAGAACATTTAAGTCAAAGCGTATTTTAATATTTAATGTAGAATTATTGCTTAACTGCATGGTGTTAGAAGTAATAAATTCTAAAAGGAAAGCATTTTTATAACCAAAATCTTACTCGACTTTGAATATTCAGATATAGAAGTTTGTACATAGTTTGAATAAGGAAATATTCAATATACTAAATTTTAATTGATTTCAAAGTACTAAATATTAGAAAAGTAATTAAATTACTAATCCTAAATATTAAAAAATTAGTTAAATGAATATTCCAAAATTATAGGATAATAAGTAAAAGACTGTTTTGTCTAGTGTGAACTCTATTTTTAAAGGGTAAAAAAAGACGAACGACATTTCGTTAAGGGCATTCGTGCCTTTAATATAATATAGATGTATATTAAATATCCCTTCCATTTATCCACTATTAGACTAAAATCTAATTTCTAATCAGGGGCGGATCTACATGCAGATTTTGGGTGCTCAAGCACTCATTATCTTTGACAAGATTTAGTAAATTTGTATAGGTAATTATAAAAATATTTAGATAAATATTGATTGAGCACCCATAACTAAACTCTTTTTTCCTCTTCTTTCAAATTTTTTATCGGTGAGCACCCACGACTTTAAAATCCTGGATCCGCCACTGTTTCTAATTTTCCTCACCAGCAGTCACTAGTTAGAAGTGAACTCATATCTCAAAACACAGCTTTCTCGCATCGCCGCTCACTCTCTACTCTCTACTCTTTGAATGTTGAGGCAACACAACAACAACAACACAGCCGCTCTCGCCTCCCATTCTCTTCTTTAAGAATCAAGTCACCTCCTCGTTTCCTCCATACGGCTATAGCCTGAGCTTGCTTCTACTGATATTGGATAAGATATTGGATGTTGTTGTGTTTATCTCTTTGATAGAATATTAAGAATGGTTTTTGTGGTATGTATTGTGTGTATGATTGGTGTAGAAATCATTTGCTTATATAAAGGTGAGAGCCAAGCCAGGTCTGGACTCATTTTGACGAATGTAATTGCCACGTTAGGAAGTGCTATGTTAGCTAAAGAATGCGCAGACTGTATAGCCATAAGCTTGGTTGCATTTTAGCTAATTTCGAGGAGCTTCCTGCCTTGCTCCTCAGTGTGTGAAGGTTCAAGTATGTTTGTCCATTATTGGTTGTGTCTTGTGATACTATCGGTATGCTGAAAAAGTTTAATATATCCTGTTGTGCAGCCGTGGTATCACCCTATCACTGTATCAGTGTGTTGCCAAAATAGGCCTCTATAATACAGATTAAAATTGGCAGATAATCTGCCCGTTAACCACCCGATAATAGTTAAACTGATATCAATCCGCCCGATATTTTATCGGGTGGCTAGCAGATTAATACATTTAAAAGTCGATGACCGATAAATCGAACCGTTAAGCATAAATAACCGCCCAATAAACAGCCCTATTTGCCAGTTTGTGACGTTCTTCTCTATTTTAAGATGTCTCAAGCAGTTAACTCGAGTTCTTTAATAATGTCATTTCGTAGCACTATCGTGATTTTAAGAGTTCAAATTCATTTAATTATCGAGTTTTAAGTTTTAATGTTGCGTTATTTCTATCAAGCTTAATTCAATCACTATTTGAGATTCTCTTTTACTACCATTAGTATAATACATAAATTAGATCTTAAACTTTATATCCAATTAAATAAAATAAAAAAGAATTGTATTATAAGTATTATAAAATTAATGATAATTACCCCATTTGAATTGTATTACTTTACGAATGCATCCTCAAACTTTGCGGGGCCATAGAACTCCCTATCATTGCTTGAAGTGATATAAGTCTCCCCCTCCCGTTACTAGTACTAGTTTTAAAAAAAATAGTGTACAACACGTACCAATCATATTTTGCCACGTAATTTCTTTTTTTTTTTATGCTGGCTTTTTTTTGTTATTTATTATTTTCATTTTACCTTTTTCCTTTTCTTTTCTTTTTTGTTTTCTTCTCTCCTACACAACTGTTGCTCTGTCATAGCTGTTGGGATTCAAGTTTGGTGAATGGGAAATGGAGGAAAAAAAGTGAAGGGAAAGTGAATTCTCTTTTGCTTTGAAAAGAGCAAGTGTCCCTCATTGGTGGTGGAAAGAAAAGGGAATGTGCTTATATTGAGAAAGTACTTCCCTTGATGTTAAATGGGTTGGAAAGAAAGTAAGCCTCGCGTCGTCGTCGTTGTTGTCGCTTGCTCGGCTCGGCCTCGACTTTGGTCAAAGATTGATTGATTAATCTTTTTGGATAAAATTTCTTTTTATTATTTAATTAATTATCAAAAATTCAACCCGGAATTAGGGGTGGGCGTTCGGGCAGTTCGGATTGGATATGAAAATTTCGGTTTGGATTTTTGGGTTTCGGATTGAGGAAATGACAATCCAAATCCAATCCAAATAAGCTTGGATTGGATTGGATTTTTTAAGTTCGGTTTTGGATTAATTGATTTGGATATTTTGGATTTTCGGTTTTGAGCTTACAAGTTGAGATGTTTCTTATTTTTATAAAAATAAATATCCAAATGAAGTACTCATATTAAATTGCCTGAAAAGTTCTTCATTCTCACCTCAATAATCCAAATAAAGTATTCAAGTAATGAAATTATTATCAAGAAAATACGATAGAGATATTAATACGACCGATAAGAAGTAGCTATAGTAAAATCATGTCTAAACCGAAAGTATTCTGATAGTAACTTAGTAATTAATGTTGAATATATGAGATAATATCTAATAGGTAAGGTATTGAACTTATTATTGTGTAAGGCCCCGTGAATTTTTTCCTAAAACCCGAAATTTTGTGGTGCCAAGTTAGGATTTTGTGGTTCGGACTTTTTGGATTGATCAGTACGCTACAGAGCTAAAGGAAAGTGTTTTGCAGGAGTGTGCATTTCTGCGGCCCATTATGAGGCCGCATAATCACTCTGCGGGCCGCATTTGGCCGCAGAGTGAGGCAGTCTTTTTGGCCAATTTTTAAGGTCAGTTTCGCGGCCAATTATGCGACCGCATATCTATTTCTCAGGCCGCACTTTGTATAATCATCCTTGGACTTTTACGAAGGGAGGTTATGCGGCCCATTATGCGACCGCAGAACAGGTCTGCAGACCGCATAATGGCCACAGACCGAAGCAAAAAATTCAGGTCCCTGAGGGCCACCTTTCGCAGTCGTTTCGCGGACCGCATAGCCATTATGCGGTCGCATATGCGACCGCACAACCTATTCCGGAGCTTCATTTTTTGGGTTTTAAAACCCAACCCAACTTCGTTAAAATAGATGTAAGGACCATTTTTTAGCTAGTTTCTGATATCTTTAGAGAGAGAGAAAGAGAGTAGCAGAGAGATAAGGTGATCTTCATCAAATTTACTCTTCAATTCTTGCTTAACACCTTGAAGATTGTCAAGAAAGGCACCTAGGTCTTCTTCCTAAGAGGTAAGATTCTACTACTCAAACTATTATTTCAAAATGTAACTAGAACGGGCAGGGGCGGCCCGATGAAATTTGTGGCCTAAAGCCAAACTTTATGAGGGGCCTTAACTTTTTAATTTTTTTATTATTATTTATTTGACGTCAATTGTTTATAGCTTTTCTTAGATACAAAGTTATTAAAACTTTCTTATAACCAATAACTCCTAATAAGTATTTCTCAATTAACAATATAGCTAATCCATTTAACCTTTCTTGTGACACTGTTGTTCTTAGCCAGGTAAGATCTCATCAATTTTAATTTTTAAAACTTCTTTCCGCTGAAACAACGGTAACATGAGTTATGAAGATTATTCCATAAACAATTTAGGCATTTGGAAAAAAATTAAATCTTTTTATTTGATTAAGTGTATCAATTAAACTGTTATATTCTAATTGCACTATTTTCCTTAATACTTTAATTCAAAAAATAAATCTAAACCATAAATATCGAATTGATTATTATGCTTTAAGGAATATTCAAGATTAAGGCAATATTTTTTCAAATTTCCAACATCTATTGAGTAGTTTTTACTGCCAAATAGAAAACTAAAAATATTTTCATATGCTTCGAATTGATCAAATCTATTTTGAAGTGAAAAAATAGTCTTGTCTATAATGTATAAAAGTAATCAACTCCAAAAGACTCTTTGAAAGATTTTTAGATTTTATTATCAACATTCGCATCAAATTGTTACTTCCTATATATCACACGTTTCTTACGAACTTCAGGCTCGATATTCATTTCAATTGCAATTTGCTTGATAGAGATCATTGTAGTTGCAAATCTTTCTTCTCTGTATTTGTTAAAGAAAGAAATCAAAATTTTTCACTTTACAGAACTCTTTTTTAAACTTATATATAGAGCCCGTTTGGATTGGCTTAAAAAAAGTGGCTTTTAAGCACAAGTGCTTGAAAGCAACTTTTAAGTGCTGGAGTTTGTTTTATAAATAAGCAGTTATCTGTTTGGATAAAAGTGCTGAAGCTTAAAAAAAGTTGTTGAATTGTTTGGTAAACAAGTGGTTGTAAGCTCTTTTTCTATTAAAAAGACAAAAATATCCTTAAAGTTGTTAACATTATAAATGAGCTGATTACTACAATATATTTAATTATGAATTAACGCAAATAAAAAATAATTTATATTTTAATTTAATTTCAATTTAATTGATTACTTTAGATAATTTTTATAAATATAATTCTTGAATGCTCATTTTTCACCACTTTCAATCAAGTAAACTTCCATAAAAGTCTCAACAATTACAAGTATCAAGCTTCACAAATTTCATTAGCAATCAAATTATAAATTTCATTTGTCCATTTCCACCAGACGACACATGACAATTACAAGCAAGAAAACATACACATACCGCAAGCCAAGTCAATCCACAAAGTATGTATTAAAATCAATATTGCCTACAAAGATAAGAAATTAGTGTTGTTCTATGATGCATATAATAATAAAAACATAATAACTGAAGCTTACAAAGAATGAGCAATTCGACGAAATAATAATTGAAGCTTTCACATAATATTTTATGTCATGTTTGTTCTTTTGTCCTAAGAGATTTAGAAAACAGAGTATGCATTTAAAATTGCATTGAGTGAATACAATAGGGTGTGATGCTTGAGGAAAGTGCAGAAAATGAAGATGAAGCAAAGAGGAAGGGGAAAGAAGAGGAACGACTGAAGTGAAGGAAATAGGAGAAGTAGATGTTTTAGGGTTTCTGAGGGTAATTTTGGTATTATGAAAACTTATAATGGACAAGAAAGTAATTTTATTGGTCAAACTAAAATGGATTTTAAGCCAATTTCGGAAAAGTTGGGGTTAGCCAACTTGTTGCTTTTGGCTTTTCTTAAGCATGTTTTAATTTTTTTTAAGCCATTTTTTTTGTTGCCAAACACTTCCATAACTAAAAAAGGGCTTAAAAGCTGGTCCCAAACAGGCTCATAGTCTATTAGGTGTAACAAAAAATGGGCCCCCCACAAATTTGGGGCCTAAAGCAATTGCTTTACTTGCTTTATGGAAGGGCCGCCCCTGAATGGGTCATTAATAAAGGTAATTTATGGGTATGGGAGTGCTTACCTTGCATGCATATATTCTTAAAATATGTGAGAAGGTTGTGAGTAAAAGATAGAAATGAATGGGATGTGGGTTGGTGTAGTATTTCATAAAAAGGGCCATGAAACGGTAACACACACAAAGTGTTTTCATAGAATGCTTAAGTGAGCTAGAATTACGATCGATTTCCTAATTTTGGGTTCAATTTTGCTATATTATTAAAATAGATTGAAGTTGCTAAATTCCGGATCATCTTAAAGTTTTAAGAGGCTCAATTGAGGTATGTATGGCTAAACCCCCTTCTTCTTAGAGTTGAACCCCTGGTGTTCGTGTAATTGGTGTAAGTCCCTAAATTGATCATACTAGAATCGACTGCCCTAATGTATTGTGTTGAAAGATTCATGTTCAATAATTGCTCTAAATGTTCATCATGTCATCATGCCCTTCGAGGATGTATTTAAAAATGTGGAATATGTGTTGAGAAAGGTTAAGAATTCATGTCAAGAATCGAATAAAGGTTGTTAGGCCAATTTGTATGAAAAGCCTATGTGTGCTTAGGATATTCTAAGCCTTTTCCATATGTGTGCAAATTCCTTACATGTTAGGCCTTATTGATGTTGATGATAATGTTATTGAACGTGTAAAAAAGGAAACTTGAATTATAAATACGGCCAAGTGCCAAGAACGACCTAATAAATGAGGCCACTCGTGCCAATATATTGAAAGATGGGAAAAAGATGTGAAGTGAGATGATCGATTGAAAGGATGATGTCTCAAGTGAGATGGCCTAGCCGGTCGGGTCGTGATCGGACGCCATGCCGCACACATTGTGGTAGTTGTGTTGGAAATGATGATTGAAATTGTGGATATGGTTGATGTATCAATGAGATGACCTAGCCGATCGGGTCAAGATCGGACTCTGTGTAAGAACACGGTGGTATTGTGGATTGTAGCACATAACTCTAAAGATTACCAACCTAATAGGATGAAAATTGACATAAGAACTTATGTGATCCTTACTTGATGCTTTAGTATTGTTTGAAGCTCTTATTATACATCATGACTGTCTCCCCTTTGTTTCATTGTTCATTCTATTAAGATGGTGTTTTAGCTTTACATACTAGTACTATTCGACAGTACTAACATCCTTTTTGCCGGGGCGCTACATCTTTAAATGGATGTAGGTGGTTCCATAGCAGACGGTGTTGATTGCGGCTAGTGCTACGTCATCATCATCTTCCCAGCAGACTTGGTGATCCGCATTTCATCCCAGGGTCATGTAGTGTATCTTTTGTTCATATGTTTATCATGTTTTGAGGTTGTAACGACCCGACCTGTTGTTTTGAGCAATTGCACTTTGCTTTGTTGTTTAAGGGCATGAGTTGATCCGTATGATGTATTATGACTTATGTGAATCGTCGGTTTTGGTTTTCACGCTATCCGGATCTGATTTGGAAGAATGATTCTCTTCTAGAAGCTTTAAATTTGAAAGGTTTAGTATTTGACCCTAAATTGGATTTCTGACGGTTCTGTTAGCTCCGTTGGGTGATTTTGTACTAATGAGCGCGTTCAGGTCGTGATTTGGAGGTCCGTAGTGGAATTTGGCTTGAAATGGCGAAAATTAGAATTTTGGAAAGTTTGACCGGGAGTGGACTTTTTAATATCGGGGTCGGATTCCGATTCCGGAAGTTGGGGCAGATCCGTAATGTCAAATGTGACTTGTGTGCAAAATTTGAGATCAATCGGACGTGATTTGATAGGTTTCAGCATCGGTTGTGGAAGTTGAAGTTTCAAAGTTCAATGATTCCGAATTGAGGTGGGATTCGTCGTTTTGATGATGTTTTGAGTGATTCGAAGGTTCGACTAAGTTCGTATGGAGTTATATGACTTTCTGGCATGTTAAGTTCAGGTCCCGGGGGCCTCGGGAGTGTTTCGGGTGGTTAACCGATCAAGTTTGAAGTTCGGAGAATTGCTGAAGTTGGCCTGTTGGTGTAATCGCACCTGCGAGGATATTGCCGCAGGTGTGGTGGGATTGATGCAGGTGCGGATGTGTGTTGGATTGGGGAAGACCGCAGGTGCGACTAGTCGTACGCATCTGTGAGCTCGCAGAAGCGGGTAGTTGCCCGCAAAAGTGGAAGAGAGGAGGTCTGGCAGTTGCCGCGGGTGCGAGGTCTTTTCCGCTCCTGTGAGGTCGTAGAAGCGGATAGGGAGTGCAGGTGCGGAGATGCAGATTTAAGTGGTTTTTCGCAGAAGCAGAGTTTTTGTCGCAGAAGCTGCTAATGTGTCCGCAGATGCGGAAGTGCTGGACAAAATGTTAAATACAAGGGTTCGCAATTTTGGCTTCATTTTACATTTCCAAGCTCGGATTGAGGCAATTTTTCGAGCAATTCTCACCATATGAATTGGGGTAAGTGTTCTCTACTCAGTTTTGATTATATTTCATGAAACTATCTTCGATTTTAGCTTTTGGTTGATGAATTGAAAGAGGAGATTGGAGGTTTTGGCCTAAAGTTTCATAATATGATTTTTTGAGTTTTGAACACCGATTTAGAGTCGGATTTGAGTGAAACTAGTATGGTTAGACTCGTAATTGGATGGGTTGTCAGATTTTGTGAGTTTTCTCGAGTTTCGAGGCGTGGGCCCGTGTGTGAATTTTGGCCGAATTTGGGATTTGATGTAGAATTCGATCTTTATCAATTGTAATTGCTTCCTTGGGCTTTATCTGATGTATTTGAGTTGCTTTTGGCTAGTTTGGAGCCGTTCGGAGGTCGCTACGCGCGTGATGGCATTCTTGGAGCATCGCTTGGCTTGCTCGGTGTTGGAATTGGCTTGCTTAAGATAAGTAACTCTTCTAAACTTAGTGCTGAGGGTATGGAACCCCGAATTATGTGTTATGTGATTGGTGTTGAGGTGATGCACATGCTAGGTGACGGGCGTGTGGGCGTGCACCCTGTGAATTGTGACTCTTTTGTTCCCAGGGCACTGAATAGTGGCCCCATTTTTGTTGTTATCTTTGTTTTTACCATGCGATAGAGTAAATGAGCTGTATATCATGCTAGATATCATGTTTATGCTTTATGCTAATATTGTTGGGACCCATAGTGGTTGTTTCTTGCTGTCATCTCATTGATATTTCGTACTCAGTCGCATTCATGCATTCATATCATATCTCAGTCTCAGTTGTTACTTATTAATACATCATATCATTGTTCCAGGTCAATTATCATGACATTGTGAGCCCGTGGGTGAGACTGGAGAGTGATGACTGAGTGAGGCCAAGAGCCTGATTATGAGTGACATTTATGGGATCGGGCTGCACGCCACAATGGTTATATTGATAGTTATGATAGCGCTTGGGTTGTAGGCCCCCTCCGGAGTCTGTAACACACCCCTAGTGAGCGCGGATGATATTATTGAGGGATGGATTTCCCTGGACATGGACTTGTCTGAAGTATTGATATATGGAGATGGATTTCTCCACATGGATGGATTTCCCTATTTCCTCGGTACCGAGTGACGTATAGTCATTGTTGAGTATGTTCCGGGATGGATTTCCTTAGTCCGCACAGGCCATATACGGTACCGGGTGGTTGAGCAGTTATATATTATTGAGGGATGGATTTCCCTTAGCATGGATTTGTCCAAAGTACTTGATACCTGGAGATGGATATCTCGACAGTGTTGGATTACTCTTTATCCTCAGTACTGGGCGACTTATAGTCATTGTTGTATATGTGTTCCGGGATGGATTTCCCTGGGCCGTATGGGCCATATACAGTACCGAGTGGTTGAGTGGGATGCCGTGAGATTGAGTACTCTGAGAGTGTGAGTACATGATTCATCTTTGAGATACATGGCATTGTCATGTATATATGGCATACATGCATAGAGACGCATTTTCCTCATGCAGTACGGTGTCACATCATTCATGACATTCTTACACACATTGATATACGGTCATGTAAAGGTATCTCGCACCTGCTATTTGGAAAGAAAAATGGAACATCTTATTTATTGTGTAAAAGGATTTTTTTCTGAAAAAGAAATACAGTTTACAAATTATCTCATATTTCATGACGTTTTCGGTAAAGAATTTGTGTTTTCACTGATGTTCTTGAAGGGCGGTCTATTTTTGGAAAAATATGAAAAAACCTAACATTCTATCTCTGAGTTGCTTCTTTACGTACTTGCTTTACACTACTATGAATTGCTATTGGTTATTGGTGTTGGACCCGACCTGTGTTCCAGCTCGTCACTACTTTAAACCTTAGGTTAGGTTTGTTACTTTTTGAGTACATGGAGTCGGTTGTACTCATACTGTAATTCCTGAATATTGCATACAGATCCCGGATGCTGATGTTGCTACGATCGATGGTTGCTGGATTTGAAGGCGTACTTGCATTCCTGCTGTAGCTGCCTCTTGTTCACGGTAGCCTTAGATCTATAAACTCTGTTTATAAAATTTTCAACCAGAAGATGTATTTTCATTATATCAGCTTTGTAACCTCTATTATTAGAAGCTCATGATTTGTACCATCAGTCCTTGGGCAAATGTAGAAGATTCAGAAAATTCCTTTATGTAATTGCTTAATTAATATTATTGAAATTGAATCGTTAGAAGTTGGCTTACCTAGCGGGTTGGGTTAGGTGCCATCAATACTAGTGGATTTTGGGTCGTGACAGATTGGTATCAGAGCTCTAGGTTCATAAGTTCTACAAGTCATGAGCAAGTGTCTAGTAGAGTTTTGCGGAGCGGTATGATGACGTTCATACCTATCTTCAAGAGGCTACAGGACATTTAGGATATGCATCCCATCTTTCTTTTCTTATCGTGCGGTGTTGATTCAGCTTGAAGCGTAACTCTTTGAATTCCTTCCACGTATTCGTATGCGCATGTGAGCGCTCGGTATCAGTTGTGCATCGACGGCTTGTGATTCCATGGAAGAGGTGCAAGATGTGATTTCGGTATGCTGATGATGGGCTAGTCTGGAGGACTTAAGGCCGGGTTTTGACTGTAGCTTGAGCACTGGTGTTGATTATGTGAGCACCTGCTTTTGGATTTATATATCCGGTAGTGTCCCTAGTAGTAGTATTTGTGGCTGGATGGCTACATGATGAGTATGATGTGACTCCGAGAAGTGTTCATATGGTTGAATGTGACGAGAAGGGTCTGCTTGAAGTGTAGAAATAAGTATTTGGTGCTTGATTTCCATCTTGATTTGATATATAGTCCTGAGCTATGAGTGTGCTGAAGGGTCTTTTCATGTTGATTAATTGAGGAGTGAAGTAGATTTCATGTCGTGATATGAGTTCAGACTCAGGAAGATTAAGTGATTGCGTATTGTTTATCACTGTGGAAGGGTATAGAGAGAGGTCAGTTTGAGGCAAAGCAGATGGGCTATCTCCTGCGGGGTGTCCTGAGGTTTGTGTGATCCATATGTTGTTTGTTGGGAGTTCTTTTTTACCAGTTAATTATATGTGTTGCAATTTGAGTTTGGATCGCTTATGGGAGTTGGCTAGATTATTACAAGGGTGAATACGAGATTTGCAGATGATTTGAAATACTAGGTTGTTTGTGTTGCATGATCTTATGAAGGATTTAGTTGAATCTCACTGTGGTATTATAGCAGTTATAGAGTATGGGCATTGTGAGTTTTTGTTTGCTTTGATCTATGGCTTTGAGCCAAGTGGGGGAGTCTGCTATTGATAAGTTGATTGCACGGCTATGTGCCGTATTAGTTTCAGTTTGAGGTCTACTGGTGAATCAGTTATGACTTGTAGAAGTTGAGATCAAGGATGACTCGAGTAAGGGGATTTCTGGATACGAGTTGTATTAGGCTTTATGAGTATATGGGAATCATAGAATGATTTGAGCTGTTATTGGTGAAGGATGTAATGTGTGTGGAGCAGAAATTTATCTGGTTGCATTAAGGTGGGGTTACTTCCTTGGGTGTTGGAGTGCTAATGGAGCACATGTCGTTCGGTTCGTTTGATCAGTTTAATTGAGACCTGAGTAGAGTGGATGAATCTCGAGAATGGTTCTAATGGGTTCAAGATTTATATGTAACAATTAGGGATCTTCAGGATGCGTATTTGGCTAGAAACTGAGGTTTACATTGGATGATGTCAAGACTTGTGGCATTTCTATATCATTATGGATTCTACATATTAGTATCAGAAAGGTGAAGGTAAAGGCTTTAGATTCGCAGGAAGTCTCTTCGGGGTAAGTATTTTGAATATGGTACTTTTGGGGATATTTAAGAGAGTATTCAGCGGCTTATGAGCCTTACGGCGGTGTGGTTTTATACTAGGGTCTTGTGTAGTGAGTCTTGGCTGAGGATTGTGGTATTATGGCGAGGAGAAGTATCAATTTGAAGGTAATTTAGAAGGAACTCAGAGAAATATGACAGCTTGGTAGTAGGTCGGATCGGCATGGTAATGGATATGATCGGTTCTTTGGGTACTTATAAGGTGGTGGGTTTCTACAGGTGTTTCGTGGCAATGCTCTTAGGTTTTTGGTGACCGGCATGTTGAGTTAGAGAGATTTAGTTCTGATGGCTTAATCATGTGCAAATGGGTTTCGAAGAGATCTCAATAGTTTCTACCACGGTTCAAGGAGTATATTCCTACTAGCGTGAGGAGCATGTGATGTATAGTGATTTTCTCCGGATGAAATCAAATAGAAAGTTATTGGCTAATTGAGTATGTAGTTGCTTGCGACTCGGAGTGGATTATGAAGTTCTCATATTTTTCATATGATGGCATGGTATATGCGATGAGTTGTGTAGGATTGGGATTTGCATGTGTAAGGTCGCGGTTCAGTTGTGAAGGGAAGGTCATTAGTCCTTAGGCGACATGGACAATTTCAGAAGACTAGGTAAATGATATTACTATCTGGTGTGGCTTGATGAGAGTATACATTTTAGAAGGGGCAATGTGTTTTGGTTTATGAACACTTCATTGGTATTGCGACATTCTCTTGTTTGGTCGACTACTGATGTTCAAATTTTGCTTTGTGGCACAGAAGAATTATAGAAGTATTCCTCGTGGGGTGACCGTGTAATTGGAGAAGTATGGACATTCAGGCGGTGGAGTTGAGATCAGATATGGTGATTCGGATGTTCTATGGATTTGAAGACTGGAAGTTCTCGTGAGTGGATTGCTTTGTGGTTGTGGACTGTGAAAATGTAGCCAAGGTTATTCAGAGGATAGTATGTATTGTGATTCAGTCATTGTGGACCTTCGGAGGATTATTTATCTATGGTGGGTGACCAGAGTTGATTTGGGGGTCTCTTTGGTAAGCCCAATTAGGATGTGTATTCTATACCAAGTCGGATTTGTTGGCTCCGAACTACTATTGTTGAGGGATGTGCCATTCAGTTGTTGTTGGGCTTATTCGTGTTCTGAAATGATTTGTGAGTTACTCTTCTATGCTACGGAGAGTTGTGATTCATTGGTTATATGCACACATGGTGCGTAACTATTTGGGCTTTATATCTGGATTTGAGCGGGATGAGTATTTGGGTATTGCATGATTGATTGCGCATTGGCTATGTTCTTTCCGGATGGTGGCATTGTGTTGTTTGCTCTCCATGGTTAGGGTAATACACCTTGGGTACTTGATGCCGAATTTTGAGTGGTTATTGATTTTGAGCAAGCGGCTCGAGGAATATAAAATGGACCGGCGTTTGGATGGGGTCACGCATTAAAGTGAAGTTATGTTGAGATATGGTCCTTGGTGTCGGATTCGTGTGTTTTGGTTCTACGATGTGTGCTAGGCTCTTAGCATGGTGTTGTGATGGTACTTGTTAAGCTGGCGGGACAGTTCTCTCGTTTGAGTCATTTTTCATGATTGAGTACATTTGGGATGTTGCTATTGGGTGCACGAATTGCACAGGTTATGGCTTTGGGTTGTATTGATGTGTCGTGTCACCAGAGTGGTCACGTTGAATGAGATGAGGTCATTGGACTTTGAATGAATACTATTAGAATTGATTACAGCTTGGTTGGAAGGATAATATCGAAAGTCAGCCTAGAAATCTGCTATAGTTCCTATCAGAGAAGAGGGAGCTCCATGACTTGTTGATCTGACGAATGGTTATGAGTTTCTGCGTGTTTCTTTCATCATTGGCAGTATATGAAGGTGGTAGAACGAGGCTTTGTTGATAAAAGGTTTATTACCGGTATTGGGTTGTTTTGAGCAACTACTGTGATTAGAAATTTGTCGCTATGAGTGTTTGAATTATGTGGTATATCATGTGATTACATCTTGGGTTATGATTTCAGCTTGTTCGGACTTATTCAGTGTGTGGATGCGAGATTCTAATCTTATAGAAATTCCAGATGAGAGAAATTGGATTCTAAGTCTCATGGGCTAGGATGAATTAAGAGATTTCAGTTATGTTGTGTCATCGGACCTATATGGGGTAGGGTGACGTGGGATCACCCCCGGGTATCTGTGTAGCAAGATTATACAGCGATTTGATGGCTTTTGGAACAACTCTGGGCACGTTCGAGGATGAACGTATGTTTAAGTGTGGGAGGATGTAACAACCCGACCGGTCGTTTTGAGCAATTTCACTTCGGTCGGTTGTTTGAGGGCATGAGTAGCTCCTTATGATGTATTATGACTTATGTGAATCGTCAGTTTTGGTTTTCAGGTTATCCGGATCTGATTTGGAAGAATGATTCTCTGGTAGAAGCTTTAAATTTGAAATTCGATCAAGTTTGACTTTTTAGTATTTGACCCCTGATTGGATTTCTGATGGTTCTGTTAGCTCCGTTGGGTGATTTTGGACTTAGGAGCGCGTTCGGATCGTGATTTGGAGGCCCGTAGTGGAATTTGGCTTGAAATGGCAAAAATTAGAATTTTGGAAAGTTTGACCGGGAGTGGACTTTTTGATATCGGGGTCGGATTCTAATTTCAGAAGTTGGAGCGGGTCAGTAATGTCAAATGTGACTTGTGTGCAAAATTTGAGGTCAATCAGACGTGATTTGATAGGTTTCGACATCGGTTGTGGAAGTTGAAGTTTCAAAGTTCAATGATTCCGGATTGAGGTGTGATTCATTTTTTTGATGTTGTTTTGAGTGATTCGAAGGTCCGATTAAGTTTGTATGGAGTTATATGACTTGTTGGCATGTTTGGTTCAAGTCCCGGAGGCCTCAGGTGTGTTTTGGGTGGTTAACGGATCAAGTTTGAAGTTTGGAAAATTGCTAAAGTTGGCATGTTACTGGAGTAATCGCACCTGCGAGGGTATTGCCGCAGGTGTGATGGGATGGACGTAGGTGCAGATGTATGTTGGATTGGGGAAGACCGCAGGTGAAACTGGTTGTACGCATCTGCGAGCCCGCAGAAGCGGGTAGTTGCCCGCAAAAGTGGAAGAGAGGAGGTCTGGCAGTGGCCGCAGGTGCGAGGTCTTTTCCCCTCCTGCGAGGTCGCAGAAGCGGATAGGGAGCGCAGGTGCAGAGATACAGATTTAAGTGGTTTTCCGCAGAAGCAGAGGTTTTGTCGCAGAAGCGGCTAATGTGTCCGCAGATGCGGAAGTGCTGGACAGAATATTAAATACACGGGTTCGCGATTTTGGCTTCATTTTAACATTTCCAAGCTCAGATTGAGGCGATTTTTGGAGCAATTCTCACCATATGAATTGGGGTAAGTGTTCTCTACTCAGTTTTGATTATATTTCATGAATGTATCTTCGATTTTAGCTTTTGGTTGATGAATTGAAAGAGGATATTGGGGGTTTTGGCCTAAAGTTTCATAATATGAGTTTTTGAGTTTTGAACACCGATTTGGAATCGGATTTGAGTGAAACTAGCGTGGTTGGACTCGTAATTGGATGGGTTGTTGGATTTTGTGACTTTTGTCGAATTTCGAGGTGTGGGCCCGGGTGTGATTTTTTGCCGGATTTGGGATTTGATGTAGAATTCGATCTTTATCAATTGTAATTGCTTCCTTGGGCTATATCTGATGTATTTGAGTTGCTTTTGGCTAGTTTGGAGCCGTTCGGAGGTCGCTACGAGCGTGATGGCATTCTTGGAGCATCGCGTGGCTTACTCGGTGTCGGAATTGGCTTGCTTAAGATAAGTAACTCTTTTAAACTTAGTGCTGAGGGTATGAAACCCCGAATTATGTGTTATGTGATTGGTGTTGAGGTGACGCACATGCTAGGTGACGGGCGTGTGGGCGTGCACCCTGTCAATTGTGACTCTGTTATTCCCAGGGCACTAACTAGTGGCCCCATTTTTGTTGTTATCTTTGTTTTTTACCATGCGATAGAGTAAATGAGTTGTACATCATGCTAGATATCATGTTTAGGCTTTATTGCTAATATTGTTGGGACACATAGTGGTTGTTTCTTGCTGTCATCTCATTGATTTCATTGATATTTCGTACTCAGTCGCATTCATGCATTCATATCATATCTCAGTCTCAATTGTTACTTATTGATACATCATACCATTGTTCCGGGTCAGTTTTCATAACATTGTGAGCCCGTGGGTGAGACTGGAGAGTGATGACTGAGTGAGGCCGAGAGCCTGATTATAAGTGACATTTATGGGATCGGGCTGCACACCACAACGATTATATTGATGATTATGATATCGCTTGGGCTGTAGGAGCCCCTCCGGAGTCTGTAACACACCACCAGTGAGTGCGGATGATATTATTGAGGGATGGATTTCCCTGGACATATATTTGTCCGAAGTATTAATATATGGAGATGGATTTCTCCACAGGGATGGATTTACCCTTTTCCTCGGTATCGAGTGACGTATAGTCATTGTTGAGTATGTACCGGGATGGATTTCTCTGGGCCGCATGGGCCATATACTGTACCGAGTGATTGAGCAGTTATATATTATTGAGGGATGGATTTCCCTGGGCATGGATTTGTCCGAAATACTTGATACCTCGGTACTGGGCGACTTATAGTCAGTGTTGTATATATGTTCTGGGATGGATTTCCCCTGGCCGTATGGGCCATATACAGTACCGAGTGGTTGAATGGTATACAGTGAGGTTGAGTACTCTGAGAGTGTGAGTACATAATTCATCTTTGAGATACATGGCATTGGCATGCATATATGGCATACATGCATAGAGACGCATTTTCCTCATGCAGTACAGTGTCACATCATTCATGACATTTTTACACACATTGATATGCGGTCATAGATAGGTATCTCAAACCTGCTATCTGGAAAGAAAAATTGAACATCTTATTTATTGTGTAAAAGGATTTTTTTTCTGAAAAAGAAATACAGTTTACAAACTATCTCATATTTCATGACGTTTTCGGTAAAGAATTTGGGTTTTCACTCATGTTCTTGAAGGGCGGACTATTTTTGGAAAAATATGAAAAGACCTAACATTCTATCTCTGAGCTGCTTCTTTACGTACTTGCTTTACACTACTATGAACTGCTATTGGTTATTGGTGTTGGACCCGACCTGTGTTCCAGCTTGTCACTACTTTAAACCTTAGGTTAGTTTTTTACTTTTTGAGTACATGGGATCGGTTGTACTCAAACTGCACTTCCCTGCATATTGCGTGCAGATCCCGGATACTGATGTTGCTGCGATCGATGGTTGCTGGATTTGAAGGCGTACTTGCGTTCCCGCTGTAGCTGCCTCTTGTTCACAGTAGCCTTAGATCTATAAACTCTGTTTATGAAATTTTCAACCAGAAGATGTATTTTCTTTATATCAGCTTTTTAACCTCTATTCTTAGAAGCTCATGATTTGTACCATCAGTCCTTGGGGAAATGTAAAAGATTCAGAACATTCCTTTATGTAATTTCTTAATTAATATTATTGAAATTGAATCGTTAGAAGTTGGCTTACCTAGCGGGTTGGGTTAGGTGCAATCACGACTAGTGGATATTGGGTCATGACAGATTGGTATCGGATTTCGGTTTGGATTTAGGATTTGCCCAAAGTATGTCCACCCCTAGCCGGAATAACCAATGACCCACGACGCGACCCGGTCAATTTCTTTCCTGGATTATTTCAAATACTTTTTCCTGGAATATCTCAAACGAAAAACGTTCCCACCTGTTTCAACAGCCATGGATGTTTCTGAAAGGTGCAAACTTTTCAGAAACAGTGCCAGAAAATGACTATAAATATGTCTTGATTCCAGAATCTTTCCTTACGAAATTTTATGTTCTTCTTCTACTTCTGCACAATAAAATTTCAGTGTGATTCACAGCCATTAAGTGGTTCGTTGTTCACCAGCATTTTTGGTACCGATGCTCTAGTGAGTTAAATCGTTCTATTCTAGGAGGATATTATTCCAACACACTGAGTATTTGAGGGGAATAATTTCCTTAAGGACACATTGTGCATTCAGTGGGGTCGATTTCATTCTGAAATTATTTTTCAGATTCTGCTTGATTATTTTGACATTCTGTTGCTGCTAATTTTCAGTTTCTGTTTTTGTTTAAAATTTTTTACTTTTTCATTATTTATTATAATAACACAGATTGACTAACAATAGCCAGTGTCACCTACACTCATGTCCATCGAAAATCAAATTTACCATCGGCAATCAAAATTATTATCACAAATATCCACCAAACCAAATCTAAATCAACATCAAATCATTATCCAACCAAAATCTGAGAATTCAAAAATTATACCAGACCCATCAAAAGTTATTTTGCTTCAAAATCTTGAAGAAGCAATTAGGAAAAATTTATATCACCATTTTTGCTCCAAAAAAATAAAGCTCTTGAACGTGTTTTACTCCAGCAAGATTATATGGATTGATTTTAGGTAGCATTGTCACGATCCTAAACCCAGACCCGATCGTGATGGCGCCTCTCGTGAAGACAAGGCCAGCCGACACAAACTCCAAATTTAATTAACAGATATAATGATTCATAATCAAGTCATTAATGATGATAATCCCAAAATAAAGTGAAAATATATCAACTGCGGAAACAAAACATAGCCCGACATCGGGGTGTCACCAGTCATGAGCATCTAAAATCAGTCTAAGAGTATGAAAAGACAACATAGTCTATTACGAAACTAGGACAACAAAATAAAAGTAGGAAGGAGAAGCACTGGGCTGCGAACGCCGAGCAACTACCTAGTCAACTCCAAACAGGCTGCTGGAAGCAAATCAACCCTCGCTAGCGTGACCTGAGACTCCTGAATATGCACACAGAGGTGCAGGGAGTAATGTGAGTACGCCAACTCAGTAAGTAATAAAAGTAAAGGCAGGTGAGCGATAAGAAAACACGTAATACGCAACAAAATGCTACAACGAGGCAATAAAAAACCAACACAATACAGTAACCAATAAGAACTCATAAAACTTCTTAGTTCAGTAAAACCATTTTTCAAAAAAACATCTTTTAGCAATTCAAACGAGTGGATGAAAACAAGTATAAAGTATAGAAACACAGCAGCCCCTCGGGCAAAAATACCAATAGAATCAGCCCCTCGGGCTATCTCACAATCACTCGTATCAGCCCCTCGGGCAACAACATGGAACAACATCAACCCCTCGGGCTATATCACATCACAAATTGGGTACCCGCGCTCACTGGGGGTGTACAGACTCCGGGAGAGGCCCCATACGGTCCAAGCGCATTAATAAGCCATCTCGTGGCATAATCAACAGGCTCTCGGCCTCATATAAATCACAAGCCACCTCATGGCATAATAAATCTGGCCCTCGGCCTCTCATATATCACAATCGGTACCATATGCTGCGGCGTGCAGCCCGATCCCATAGTATCCTCACAACACAGACCTTCGGCCTTAATCAGTCAGAATCTCACAAGCCACTCGGGCAATAGTAAAACATGATGCTCAGCCCAAAATAATATTTAATATACCGAAAACGAGTAAAGATGGCTTAGTTGTGAAAAACAGTAGAGTATAGCAAGACTGATTACAAATACTAAGTCAAAATAGTGAGGAATAGCAGTAAAATCCTGGCACGAAGCCCAAATATGGCATTTAGCCCAAAACATGATAATAGCAAGCAGTTTTCAATCAAATACACAATTAAACAGTCATATGGGATGGACTAAGTCACAATCCCCAACAGTGCACAACCCCACGCTCGTCACCTAGCATGTGCGTCACCTCATAATAGCACAACGATGTAAATTCTGGGGTTTCATACCCTCAGAACAACATTTACAATCATTACTCACCTCTATCCGGTCCAAACTCTAGCCCGCGATGCCTTTGCCTCTCGAATCGGCCTCCGGATGCTCCGAATCTGTCCAAAAACAGATTTATACCATAAAAATATGCTAAGGGAACAAAGCCCACTCGAAAATATCCAATTTATACTAAAAAATCCCGAAATTGGCCAAAGCCGGCCCCCGGGTCCACGTCTTGGAACTCGATAAAATTTATGCCAAAATGATCCTCATCCTCCCACGAGTCTATACATATCAAGAACACTGAAATCGGAGTTCAATTGACCCCTCAAATACCCATTCTAAGGTCTCTTAATCTCAAGCCCTAATTACCCATTTTGCAGTGATTTTTCCTTAATTTTTCACCACTAATTAGACATTTAATCGCATATAAACGAGTTATGAAGTCAAGAATATTACCTCCAAGTGATTCCCCTTTGGTTTCCTCAAAAATCTCCCTCAAAAGCTTCAATCCCGTTATAAAATGGTGGAAAAAATAAAGAAGGGTCGCGGATTGGCTATTTAAATACTGCCCAGTTATTTAACCCTACGCGGTCGCAGAAACACCTATGCGATCGCGTAAGACAACTCCTCACAATAATGCGATCGCGACCAGCTCTATACGATCGCATAGAGAAATTCCATCACCTCACTGCCACTCCAAGTCCTTCTACGCGAACGCAAAGGTCTCCATGCGAATGCAGTGACCAAGATTGCTCACCCTACGCGATCGCACTCCTACCTTTGCGATTGCGATTCACAAAATCCGCCTGGCCTCAACTTACTCTACGCGATCGCGGATGAACTCACGCGATCGCAATGAACAAACCACTGCTGCTAAAACACCAGAAAAACCAACAATCTCCCAAAGACCAAAAGTGCCCGTTTGAGCATCCGAAATACACCCGAGGCCCCCGGGACCTCAACCAAACCTACCAACATATCCCATAACATCATTCAAACTTAGTAAAACCCTAGAAACACCAAAAACAACGCAAAAACACCGAAATCACATCAAATTCAAGCCTATGAACTTTGGAATTTTTAAATTCCACCAACGATGCCGAAACCATCCAAAATACCTCCGATTGACCTGAAAATTTGCACACACATCAAAAAATGACATTACGAACCTGTTCCAACTTCCGAAATTCCATTCCGACCCCTATATCAAAATCTCACCTATCAACCGGAAAACGCCAAAATATCAGTTTCGCTAATTAGAGCCTAAACCTTCCGCGGACCTCCAAAATACATTCCGATCACGCTCCTAAGTCCCAAATCACCTAACGGAGCTAACCAAATCATAAAAATTCCAATCCGAGATCATATACTAACAAGTCAAAACTTGGTCAAACCTTTCAAATTTTAAGCTTCAAACTGAGAACTATTCTTCCAAATCCATTCCGATTACCCTGAAAATCAAAACCGACGATTTACATAAGTCATAATACATCACGCGTGGCTAGTCATGCCCGAGAACTGGCGAGCAAAGTGCAAAAGCTCAAAACGACCGGTCGGGCCATTACAAGCATCGTTGAACTCATGTGGAAATTTAGAACCACCAAACCCACACCCCAACATTCCTTTGTATCACCAGGAAAAAGTATAAAAATACTATCGTCTATTTTGTGGCCTACTGGTCATGATAGTTATTCTCAACTGAAATTTGGAATTAGGAAATTCTTTTAAAAGAAAAATAGAGAAGAATTTGCTGGAGATAGAGGTGGATGGAGTTGGGTGGAGCTGGAGGAAATATCAACTAGTTTAAAGGAAGAAGAAGAAGGGAGAATTAAAAAAAAAAAAGAGAAAGTAAATGAAAAGAAAAAGCCAAAGGCAAACAAGGAAAAGGTAAAAATAAAAAAGTACTCATGCTTGGGCATAATTTTTTCTTCACACGCGCTAAGATTACGTGCAAAATGTTGTAGGTGCCACGCAAGCTTAGAAGGAGGAACTTATTTCACTTTAATTTATACTACGGGATCATAAGACCCGCACAAAGTTTAAGGGTGCAACTGATAAAGTGGTATAACTCCAATGGGATAATTATATATTTTTCCTCATAATAATGGTATCTTATTAATAAGAGCATAAAGTGTAAGCATATTTTAGTATGTTACTTATAAAGTCCTGATTCTATCTTCATTATTTGAAATGATCAAATAAAGGTAAAATATCATATTACTTAAATAAAATTTATAAACTAATATATAATTTAAATAATTTCATATTTGAAATATTATGTTAGTTAATATCTTGCACTTAACTGTTTGTTCAAATAAGTGAGAGACTTAACTGTCCTGTACTCAAAAAATTTAAAAGCATGAATAAAAATATTCATATTTGTTATGAAACAATAAAGAAGAAGAAGAATATAGCAAAGAAAAGTAGAGAAAGAGAGAATTCTTATTGATATGGGATGAATTACAATGGAATAGAACCCTCTATTTGTAGAGAGAGGGTGACTTAGCCATCAAATATGGATTGGTGAACAAGATAAATTAAACATGAATTAAGGACTGAGTGATTTGATAACGGACGGCATCATGAGAATTTCAGATTGCGCTCCGGCTACAATAGAATGGACAAGAGAAGAGGATTCATGAGAAATTTAGAGAATGGTCATTCAGGAAGACGCTTCCCTAAAGCAAGCAGTAAGGATTAACGCAAGGCGAGTAAGGGTCATCGATGATGTGAAAATATGCCAAAGATGAAGAGATAAAACATTTATACGTAGATCATCGTAGCACTAAATGTTAGTACTACCCTAAAAGGGGGGAATATGGAGTTATGTGGCATTTAAGTCAGAATTAAGTGGTTCAGTAACTATGGAATGGTAAAGGAAGAATGCGATAAAAATAAGAAAGGAATGAGATTACACTTATACAAATCCTACAAATATGCTACAATTCCAGAACATTATGCAAGCCCGACGTTAAGGAAAAAAAGTAAGGGTTTCTGCCCGGGATGATATTACACCCCATGTTTTCGTACATGAAAGTACACCATGAGTAAGTTGATATAAGCTAGGGAATGAGATTATTTTTGAGGTTATAAGTATTATGTTATTTCAAACAAGTGATAAGTAAATTCGTGAAGGTGCGAGGGTAAGCAAATAAAATAAAATAAATTTCATCGAAGTTTGTCATGTTGGGATAAAATACGGCCCGAGCTAAATACCCGGTATTTATGGACTAGTGTCATACAAGGTACCATATGACCATGATAATATGATGTATAAAGTGTATTAACAAAAGTAGTATTTTAAGTAATTTGAGATAATTCTTAATTATGTGGGTAATTGATTAATTATTGATTTAATGAGAGATTAACCATGTAATTAAGGATTTATGGATAATTATAGGTGGGAACAAAGCCTCCCCATGTGGTAGCAAGTAGAGAAGGGTCTAATGACTCTTGATTTAAGCTACTAGATTAGAAAGACACATGGACTTTTTGCCGAAGACAAGGCATACACACACATTCTATTGATCAACTTTTTGTCTAACATCACTACTTGGAGGCCTAGACTGATGTTGATCATTTATTCCTTTATATTTGTCCCATGTATAAATACGAATTATCTAAAACCATCTCCCTCCGTGTCTCTTCTTAATTCTTTCTGATTTTGAATATGAACCACCACACATATTCTCATTCGTGTGAATTGCCATGCTACTGAAAAACCTTTTGAATTTTCCTTATGTTCTTGGTTTCACAGTAAAGGAAAGAAAGTGGCATTTGGGGGAAGATGCACTTAGCCCTAAAAAACGTGGAAAGAATGACTATGTTAGCCATATTTACAATTGTGTTCGATTGATATCGAAAATTCATTTTTGGAGGAGATTTTGGAGTTTATATGGGACTTTATGTTAAAATAGTAACAGCAGTTCTCAAAATTTTGAAGAAACTCATACGAAATTACACTGCATAATAGCAACGGGATTTTACGATTCTAAGGGAGTACGGTGCAACCTTTTCCAAGAATATCAAACGGATTTTTTCCCTACGCCAGGTATGTTAAGGCTATCCCTTCTTTCTTTTGGCATGATCCATACGATACAAATGAAACGAGCAAATGCACAACTTTCATAAATGACTTTAATCATAGAAATATTAGAAGTGCCTATGTTCTTGAATTCCATATGTCTTATTATTCCATCGTCTGTTCATGGGTCTCAGAATATACGTAAATTGATTTTAAGATATTAATCAGAGGCATAATAGTCTTACGACACTCCGAAAGATTTTATTGACGTACTTCTCATGCATTGCATTCATTTACATTGACCCATGACCAGATGGCGTTATATACGCGTATATATGTATATGGGATATGAGAAAAGGTTATGGCGTTATACACGCACCACCACCTGATCAGCTGGTATACATTGATGATTTTGCCCACAGTGGCCGAGATGATATGATGGGATGCCCTCAGAGGCTTGATGATGTTATGAACACATGTACCTATGTACGACACGACATTCATACGCATATGCATGACATTATAAGTATGTCATGATTTAAAGAGTTATCCAGACTTACAGGTTGAGTCATTTACTCTATATTTCTTTCATGTCTTTTATGTACTTATTTATGTGCCTTACATACTCGGTACATTATTCGTACTGACGTCCCTTTTGTCTGGGGACGCTGCATTTCATACCCGCGGGTCCCGATAGACAGGTCGAGAGTCCTCCAAGTAGGCTGTCAGCTCCGCGGAAGATGTTGGTGCGCTCCATTTGCTCCGGAGTTGCTTGTTTGGTCAGTATGTGTGACGACCCAAAGGGTCATCACCTGTATTCCTACTCACTCTGTATCTCTGAGGCCGTGAAAACCTCACTTAGGGGTTGCCTCGAATTTGTGTGCGCAGTCCGGGCGTGTAGCCGGAACGTATATATATGAATTTGTGAGAAAGATAATAAAAATTTTGATGTTTTAATTGATTAAGTTTGACTTCGGTCAACGTTTTGGGCAAACGGATCTGGACTCGTGATTCGACAGTCCCGGAGGGTCCGTAGGAAAATATGAGACTTGGGGGTGTGCCCGGAATCAAATTCCGAGGTTCCGAGTCCGAGGAAATGAATTAATGTGTGAAATTGTTTTCTGAAAAATAATTAAAGAATTTGAAAGTGTTATTTGTTTAGAAGACTGTGCTGTTGGGCTCGTATTTGGTTCCGACGCCCGGCACAAGTCTTAAATGTGATTCAAGCAATTGCTGTAAAATTTGGTTAGATTTGGACGTCGTTTGACGTGTTTTGGACAAAAACTCTAAACTTGATGTCTTATGAAAATTGGGAGGAAATCATGGGTCTTGAGGCCTAATTTGATGATTTCGATGTTGTTTTAGCGATTGGATCGCACGGATGAGTTCGTAGGATGTTAATTGAGTTAGTGTGTATGCTTAGTTTGGAGCCCCGAGGGCTCGGGTGAGTTTTGAGTAGGTCCCTGGAGGGATTAGTCTTAAAGTAACAGATGTTGCAGTGTTGCAGGCCCCAGCGCGGCCGCGGTCATTCCCGCGCGGTCCGCGCTAGAAGCCACGCACCCGCGGTGCAGTCCGCGCGGTCCGCTTGGCCAGATTCAGAGGGGTCCTCAGCCTTGGTTTGACCAGCGCGGCCGCGCACCAAGTTCGTGCGGTCCGCACTGGGAGATTCAGAGAAGGCCCCAGGTGCAAGACACCAGCGCGGCCGCGCACCAAAATCGTGCGGTCCGCACTGGGTAGGTTCAGAGAGTTGTTTTCCCTCCCTTCCTCGGCGCGGCCGCGGGGCATTTTTGCACGGTCCGCGCCAGTCCTTCAGCAAAGTATATAAATCTGAGATTTTCAGTCATTTTGCACTTTTTCAAAACCCAAAACATAAGAGGCGATTTTCCAAACGATTCTTCTCCTTCAAAACGATTGGTAAGTGGTTTCTAACCTATTTTCCTTGCTTCTTAACATCTTTAAACATAATTTCAACTTCAAAACAAAGATTTTAATGGGGGAATTCGGGAATTTAGTGTAGAACTAGGGTTTCAAAATTTGGGGGTTTTGGGCCTCAATTTGAGGTCCGATTCCAAAATAACTTATATATCTGAGTTCATGGGGGAATAGGTAGTCGGGTTTTGGTTTGAACCTCGGGTTTTGACCACGTGGGCCCGGGGGCATTTTGGGGATTTTTGAACAAACTTTGGGAAATTCACTTTTCATGCATTCAAATTTATTAGATTAGCCTTTGTTGATACACTCAAGTAATTTGTGACTAGATTCGAGCGGTTTGGTGGTGAATTCGAAGGGTAAAGCTATACTAGAGGATTGAGTTGAGTTTGGAGCATTTGAGGTAAGTGTTTGTTCTAACTTTGGCTTGAGGGAATAGGATTAGGATGTTATTTGCTACTTGCTAAATGTGGAGTACGATGTATAGGTATGGTGACGGTTATCTATGCACCGGAGTCTAGCATGACCGTGAGTCTTAACTGCTTTTAATTCGAATGACGTGACATAATTTCCTGGTTAAATTGATAAATTTCATATAATGTGAACGGTTGAGGAAGAATTGTGATTGGTATATTTGGGAGCGTTGGCTCGAACAAGAATGTGATAGTCGAGAAAGAAGTGATTTAAAAGAGGATGTGTTGTGATTATTCCCTTGTCGGGACGTGTAGACTATT
>NW_017670566.1:113550-127588 GCF_001879085.1 Nicotiana attenuata | reverse complement strand
TCGCTCAAACCTGCAATCAAGCGCAATTTGTAAGCCTTTTGGGACTATTTGTGGCATTTGTAACAAAAGCAATAGCAAGTAAGGGGTATAATCATGGTAAAATCCTAACTTATCACGTGGGCCTCATGGAGAGTGTCACCCGTGCAGGCTTGCTTCCTATGGCACCAGCCACTTCTCAGGCTGGAGGAGGAGCCCAGACTCCTGCTACTCGTACTCCGGAGCAGGTAGCTTCCCCGATTCAGACTCTAGCAGTTCAGCCAGTTGTAGCAGCTCAGCCGGGTGTGGTATCCCAGGCTAGTGATGGAGCAGCTATGTCTGCCGATGCTTTGTGGAGATTGGATAGGTTCACCAAGCTCTTTACTACTACCTTCAGCGGTGCATCTACCGAGGATCCTTAGGATTATTTGGACAGCTGCCACGAGGTTCTTCGGAACATGGGTATTGTTGAGACCAATGGGGTTGATTTCGGTACATTTCGCTTGTCTGAATCCGCCAAGACTTGGTGGAGGGATTATTACTTAGCTAGGCCAGCAGGATCACCAGCCTTGACATGGGAGCATTTCACACAGCTATTTCTAGAGAAGTTTCTCCCCATTACTCAGAGAGAGGCCTATCGGAGGTAGTTTGAGCGCCTCCAGCAGGGTTACATGATGGTCACCCAGTATGAGACCAGGTTCATTGACTTATCTCGCCATGCTCTGGTTATACTCCCTACCGAGAGAGAGAGGGTTAGGAGTTTATTGACGGCCTTATCCAGCCGATTCGCCTTCAGATGGCTAGGGAGGCTGGGAGTGATATCACTTTTCAGGAGACGGCCAATGTGGCCCGGAGGATTGAGATGGTACTATCGCAGGGGGGTGGTCACAGGGCAGACAAGAGACCCCGTCAGTCAGGCAGATTCAGTGGTGCCTCGTCTGGAGGCAGAGATTCATATGATAGGGGTCATCCTCCTAGGCCCTTCCAGTCAGCACTCCAGGTTTCTCACGGTGCTTCAGGTGGTCATGGTCCTCGCGGGCAGTATTCTGATCAGCAGACCTACAGTGCACCACCAGCTCCTATCAGTGCACTGCCGCTCCAGAGCTTTCGGGGTGGTCATTCAGGCCGCCAGGGTCAGTCTCAGTTTCCTCAACCGCAGCATTCAGGTGGATGTTATGAGTGTGGTGAGTATGGTCACGTCCGGAGGGCTTGTCCGAGGTTGGTGAGTACTCAGTCGCAGCAGCAGGGTCCCCGTGCTATGATTCAGGCACCAAATGTTCCACAGGCTGCCCAGCCAGCTAGAGGCAGGGGTAGAGGTGCTAGAGGGGGAGGGAAAGGATTTAAAGGTGGAGCTCAGACCGCCAGAGGTGGAGGCCAGCCAGCAGCAGGCCGTCCCAGAGAGGTAGATCAGAGTGGTGGGGCCCAACCCCGATGTTATGCTCTTCAAGCCAGACCCGAGGCAGAGGCTTCAGACGCAGTTATCACAGGTACGGTTCAGGTTTGTGATAGGGATGCTTCAGTGTTAGTTGATCCGGGGTCTACGTATTCGTATGTGTCATCTTATTTTGCCCCGTATTTGGTCATACCTAGTGATGCATTGGGTATTCCTGTTTATGTGTCTACACCAGTGGGTGATTCTATTGTGGTCGATCGAGTCCATCGTTCTTGTATTGTGGTGATTGGGGGTCTTGAGACTCGTGTAGATTTGTTGCTTCTAGACATGGTTGACTTCGATATTATATTAGGGATGGACCGGTTATCACCTTATCACGCTATCTTGGACTGTCATGCCAAGACTGTAACCTTAGCTTTACCGGGTATGCCTCGTTTAGAGTAGAGAAGGACTCCTGGTCATTCTACCGTAGTGTTATATCGTATGTGAAGGCTCGACGTATGGTCGGGAAGGGGTGTTTGGCCTATTTAGCCTATGTTCGTGATTCTAGTGCTGAGGTTCCCTCTATTGATTCTGTGCCCGTTGTTTGTGAGTTCCCTGATATTTTTCCTTCAGACCTGCTGGGTATGCCACCCGACAGGGATATTGACTTCTGCATTGATCTAGTTTCGGGCACTCAGCCCATTTCTATCCCGCCATATCGTGTGGCCCCGCCGGAGTTGAAAGAGTTAAAGGAACTGTTGCAGGATTTACTTGAGAAGGGTTTCATTAGACCCAGTGTTTCACCTTGGGGTGCACCGGTGTTATTTGTTAAGAAGAAGGATGGGTCAATGAGAATGTGTATTGATTACCGGCAATTGAATAAGGTAACGATCAAGAATAAGTATCCACTGCCGAGGATTGATGATTTGTTCGACCAGCTTCAGGGTGCCAGGGTATTTTCCAAGATTGACTTGCGATCCGGCTATCATCAGTTGAGGATTAGGGCATCCGATGTCCCTAAGACAGCCATCCGCACTCGGTACGGGCATTATGAGTTCTTAGTTATGTCATTCGGGTTGACAAATGCCCCAACAGCATTCATGGACTTGATGAACCGAGTGTTCAGGCCTTATTTGGATTCTTTCGTGATAGTCTTCATTAATGATATATTGATATACTCTCGCAGCCAGGAGGAGCACAAGGAGCACCTTCTTAGAGTGGTTCTTCAGACTCTGAGGGATAGTCGGTTATATGCTAAGTTCTCGAAGTGTGAATTCTGGGTGGGTTCAGTTGCATTTCTGGGTCATGTTGTATCAACAGAGGGTATTCAGGTGGACCTAAAGAAGATCGAGGCAGTCAAGAACTGGCCTAGGCCAGCATCAGCTACAGAGATTCGGAGTTTCTTGGGGTTGGCAGGCTACTATCGACGGTTCGTGGAGGGGTTTTCATCTATTGCAGCCCTGATGGCCAGATTGACCCAGAAGGGTGCCCAGTTCAGGTGGTCGGATGAGTGTGAGGCGAGCTTTCAGAAGCTCAAGACAGCTCTGACTACGACATCGGTGTTGGTTTTGCCCACGGGTTCTGGGCCTTATACAGTCCATTGTGATGCTTCCCGTGTTGGGCTTGGAGCAGTGTTGATGTAGGATGGCAAAGTCATTGCCTATGCTTCGAGGCAGTTGAAGATTCATGAGAAGAACTATCCGGTTCATGATTTGGAGTTGGCAGCCATAGTTCACGCATTGAAGATTTGGAGGCATTATCTGTATGGCGTGGCATGTGAGGTGTTCACGGATCACAAGAGTCTTCAGTATTTGTTCAAGCAAAAGGAGTTGAATTTGAGGCAGAGGAGGTGGTTGGAGCTGTTGAAGGATTATGATATCACCATTTTATATCATCCGGGAAAGGCTAATATGGTGGCCGATGCTTTGAGTAGGAAGTCAGCCAGTATGGGCAATCTTGCTTACATTCCGGTCAGTGAGACACCGCTTGCATTGGATGTTCAGGCTTTGGCCAATCTGTTCGTGAGACTAGATGTTTCTAAGCCCAGTCGTGTGTTAGCTTGCACGGTTGCTCGTTCTTCATTATTGGAGCGCATCCGTGATCGGCAGTATGATGATCCCTATTTGTGTGTCCTTAGAGACACGGTGCAGCCCGGAGGTGCCAGGAAGGTTACTTTAGATGATGATGGAGTTTTGAGATTGCAGGGTCGAGTATGTATGCCTAATGTGGATGGGCTCCGAGAGTTGATTTTGGAGGAGGCCCATAGCTCCCGGTACTCTATTCATCCGGGCGCCGCGAAGATGTATCAGGATTCGCGGCAGCATTACTGGTGGCGCAGAATGAAGAAGGATATCGTTGCATATGTGGCTCGGCGTTTGAATTGTTAACAGGTTAAATATGAGCATCAGAGGCCTGGTGGTTTATTCCAGAGGATTGAGCTTCCCGAGTGGAAGTGGGAGCGGATAACTATGAACTTTGTTACTGGACTTCAGCTGACTCGGAAGAAGTTCGACGCAGTATGGGTCATTGTTGATAGGCTGACCAAGTCAGCGCATTTCATTCCTGTGGCAGTCTCCTATTCTTCCGAGAGGTTAGCTGAGATCTACATTCGGGAGATTGTTCGCCTTCACGGTGTGCCCGTATCTATCATTTCGGATCGGGGTACGCAGTTTACCTCGCGCTTTTGGAGAGCAGTTCAGTGAGAGTTGGGCACACAGGTGGAGTTGAGCACAACATTTCATCCCCAGACGGACGGTCAGTCCGAGCGGACTATTCAGATCTTGGAGGATATGCTCCGAACTTGTGTTATTGACTTTGGAGGTTCGTGGTATCAGTTTTTGCCCCTAGCATAGTTTGTCTACAACAACAGCTACCAGTCGAGTATCCGGATGGCTCCTTATGAGGCTTTATATGGTAGGCGGTTTCGGTCTCCGGTTGGATGGTTTGAGCCGGGAGAGGCTCGGTTGTTGGGTACGGATCTGGTTCAGGAGGCTTTGGACAAGGTCGGGATCATTCAGGATAGTCTTCGTTCAGCTCAGTCCAGGCAAAAGAGTTATGCAGACCGCAAGGTTCGAGATGTGGCTTTTATGGTCGGTGAGCGGGTATTGCTCCGAGTGTCGCCTATGAAAGGCGTGATGAGATTTGGGAAGAAGGGCAAGCTTAGCCCTAAGTTCATCGGTCCATTTGAGATTCTTGATCGAGTGCAGAGGTGGCTTATAGACTTGCCTTGCCGCCGAGCTTATCAGCCGTGCATCCAGTGTTTCATGTGTCCATGCTTCGGAGGTATCACGGCGATCCAGCCCACGTGTTAGATTTCAACTCTGTCCAGTTCTTGTCTTATGAGGAGGAGCCAGTAGCTATTCTAGACCGGCAGATTCGTCAGTTGAGGTCAAAGAGTTTCCCTTCTGTTCGTGTCCAGTGGAGAGGTCAGCCTCCTGAGGCATCGACCTGGGGGTCCGAGTCCGATATGCGGAGCCGTTATCCTCATCTTTTCCCCGACTCAGGTACTTCCTCCTTCTGTCCGTTCGAGGATGAACGGTTGTTTTAGAGGTGGAGAATGTGACGACCCAAAGGGGTCATCACCTGTTCTTAATTAAATTCTATGACTCTGAGGTCTTGAAAACCTCATTTTTGAGTCGCCTCGGTTTGCGTGCGCAGTCCATGCGCGTAGCCGGAAAGCTTAAATATGAAATTCTGTGAAAATGCTAAGTTTTGATGTTAAAATGAACAAGTTTGACCTTGGTCAATGTTTTGGGTAAACAGACCCGAACCCGTGATTTGACGGTCCCGGAGGGTCCGTAGGAAAAATGGGACGTGGGCGTATGCCCGAAATCGAATTCCGAGGTCCCAAGCCCGAGAAATGAAATTTTTAGTAAAATTATTTTCTGAAATTGTTTATGGAAATTGAAAATGAAATCTAATTAGAAAGCGATGGTATCGGGCCCGTATTTTGGTTCCGGCGCCCGATACAAGTCTTATATATGTTTTAAGTCCTTCCTGTGAAGTTTGGAAATAAACGGACGTCGTTTGGCGTGATTCGGACCTAAATTGGAAAATTTGATGTTTTATGAAGTTTGAAAGAATTCATGGATTTTGAGGTTTAATTCAATGGTTATAATGTTATTTTGGCGATTTAATCGTACGAATAAGTCCGTAGGATGTTTTTGAGGTTGTGTGTATATTTGGTTTGGAGCACCGAGGGCTCGGGTGAGTTTCGAGTGGGTTTCGGGATGCCTTAGGCCTAGAAAATCAGATGTTGCAGGTCTCTGAACCCTCTAATGCGGTCCGCGAGAAATTGTGTGCGACCGCGGAGGGGCCAGCGCGGCCGCGGTAGCCTTTGTGCGGGGCGCGGTGAAGGCTGTGCGGCCGCAGTTGGCTTTGTGCGGTCCGCACAGGGTACTGAACTGCCGGCCTTCAAGTAAGCCTGTGCGGTCGCGGTCCATTTAATGCGGTCCGCACAGGGGGTCTCAGAGGGGTATAAATAAACGGGATTTTCAGTCATTTTTCACTTTTCAAAACCCTAAAACATAAGAGGTGATTTTTCAAACAACCTTTCTTCTCCAAAACGTTGGTAAGTGATTTCTAACTTATTTTCTTCACTCTTTAACATCTTTTAACATGGTTTCAACTTAAAATCAAAGATTTTCATGGGGGAAATTGGGTGTTTTGGGTAGAACCTAGGTTTTTCAGAAATTGGGGATTTGGACCTCGATTTGAGGTCCAATTTCAAAACTAATTATATATTTGAGTTCGTAGGGGAATGGGTAATCGGGTTTTGGTTCGAACTCGGGTTTTGACCACGTGAGCCCGGGGGCGATTTTTGACTTTTTGGGTAAAACTTTGGAAAACTCATTTTCATGCATTGGGATTGCCCCCTCGACTCCATATCCCTAACGCGCGTTGGTAACCATACTAATATACTACATTATCTGGTGGTGCAGTGACATTAATAGGAACAAGGGTACTCCCCTTAGCAACAAGTTCTACAAATCCCTCCATGGCTCGATACGTTCTCCTAACAAATGCTTGGGCAATCTCCCACAGATTCAATGGTGGGGTCATTCCCTCCTTAAATGCCTTCAAACTCGTGGATTATGGTATCGAGATTACTCATCTGGAGAATAAGACATAGCGAGGAAGTTAGCTCCCTATCTTGGGTTCTAACCGCACGATCTGGAGTATCAAATAAGGGTGAAATCCCTAAATGTCCGAATAGCCTCCAACTTATAGATGTGGTCGATAACACACTNCTTCATATTCAGTTTAGTTTTGTCTTCTTTCAGCCAAGAGAGCAGAGAGTGTGTGTGTGTGTGTATATATATATATATATATATATACATATATATACAGTATTACAATATTTTCACCACCATCGAGCTACAATCGATGGGCTGCCCCTATTGGGCAACCTCTGATCAGATGGTAAGTTATACACCGAGCCAACTGTGGCCGAACGCCTATGAGCAAGCCCAGAATGGCTGACATACATAGCCTAGTATGGCCAAGCGCCTATGAGCGAGCCTACTACGGCAGAGCAGTTACACATGCCGAGCCTTATAGGTCCGAACAACTATTTTACATTCTATATGGAGAGAGTTGAGTCAGTATTAGAAGGTAAGCATATCTTCAGATTATCTTTGACTCCCAGTTACATTTAGTTATTATATCATCAGTTCAGTTTCAGCTTTCAGTTATTCTATTTCCTTACATACTCAGTACATTATTTCGTACTGACGTCCCTTTGCTGGGGACGCTGCATTTCATGCCGCAGGTCCTGATAGACAGTTGGATAGACCTTCCTAGTAGACAGAGCCAAACATCAACTTGGTTGGTAAGCTCCACTTCCCTGGAGTTACCAGTTCTAGACCTTGGAGTCCATTTTATATATACAGGTTTGATGGGTAGGTCGACGCCCTGTCCCGACCATGGTACAATTCAGTTATCTCTAGAGGCTTGTAGACGAGTCACTGTATAGTTTGTATATCAGTAGATGTTCATGGCGGCCTCGACAGCCTGCACAGTTAGTTATATATATATATATATATATATATATATATATATGGATCGGGTTGCGCGCCGCAATAGTAGTGTTGTTATATTGTTTTAGACACTGTACAGTTCCTTCACATTTGTTTAGTTTCTGCTAAGTTGAACTGTTTCCCCGAGGCATGTAGTCCCTCCCCTTTAACTGCTTATTTCTTGTTTATTTTCTGCAATGTATTGTATATCTGTACAGGTTTATTTGGTAGTATGGTCCTAGCCTCGTCACTACTTCGCCGAGGTTAGGCTAGGCACTTACCAGCACATGGGGTCGGTTGTGCTGATTAAACACTCTGTGCTCTTTTGCACAGATCCAGGTCCCGGAGTAGCATTTGGTCATCAGCAGTAGATTGGGAGCTATCCTTCAGTCCGAGACTCCGAGGTAGCCCTGCTAGCGTTCGCTGGCCCGACGTCTCTTCTTTCGGTTTTATGTTCTGTTGTCATTTGTACTCGAGACAGATTATGTTCTTTCTTTCACACACTTATTTGTAGTAATCCTAGACAGTCCGTGGATGTTGTGACACCAGGTTCTGGTTAGAGTCATGTGTTGGTCTTCAGGATGTTTTGGTTTTATATATCATTTAAGACTTCCGCTAAGTTTCATATTCCGCTGTAATTTATTTATTTATTTTCGGTATTTTAATTGGTTAAAAAATAAGTTAATGATTTCTAAGATCGTGGCTTGCCTAGCTTCTACGAGTAGGCGCCATCACGACTCCCGAGGGTGAGAAATCCGGGTCGTGACAACCATATCAGTGAATGGACTTGTATGGTTAATATAGGCCGATATGTATGAAATTAATATAAACGGCTATTATATATACAATCGATATTACTAAGAATCACAAAGATATAATTACCATAGGTTATATGACTTCAACCATATTAGTCAATGGACTTATATGGTTTCTATAGGCCGATACGTATGACCATAATAAATTAAATTATATAAACAGTCAATATTACTAAGAATCACAACGATATAATTAGCATAGGTTATATGACTTCAACCATATTAGTCCATGGACTTATATGGTTGCTATAGGCCGATACGAATGACGTTAATGAATGAAATTAATATAATCGGCTATTATACAAGTGGTCGATATTACTACGAATCACAACGATATAATTAGCATAGGTTATATAACTACAACCATATTAGTCAATGGACTTATATGGTAGCTATAGGCCGATACGAATGACCTTAATATAAACAACTATTATATAAACGGCTATTTGACATCTACCCCGTCAACGGGCTATTTGACAACTACCTCATCAATGGGCTATTATAAGTTTGTATACCGTATAAAAAATAATATTATGTATAGATACTAGACTTTTGATCTTCCCATCATATAAATTATATTTTTTTAAAAAATACTTAATAGTATAGGTGTACGTATACGAAGGCTTTTGATATTCCCATCCGTATGAATTTCATTTAAAAAATAAAATAAATACGTAATAGTATAAGGATACATACGAAGTTGGTTGATCTTCCCATGAGAGAATGATGATTTATGGGATCAATATTTTGGGATAACCAATATTTATTAACTAATTTTGGAGGGAAATATTTTAGAGGGAAAAATGGACATTAAGCCAAATGTGAAATGAAGGGCTTTACTGGTATTTCACCAGTGTGGTCATCGTTGGGCCACGCTGAGTTTGGCCGAATAGCAGCTCTCTTTTAAGAATTACTAGCATAGTACGTAGTACTAGTTTATTTGTTATTTTTTGAACATTATTATGGTTGGTTATTGGCAGTAGTGATGCTCTAATTACTTTCCATGATAATTTGTACAATGTAGGAGTTTTTTACAAGTATAATTTATACTGAAAATATTGTGGTCATTGTATGGGATAAAGTTGATAAACGACATGTGGATGCTTGACGAATTGACACATAAAAGCAAAGACAAGTAAGATATGAGTCAGCAAATAGCTGGCATCGTAGGTTACGAACATCTGACCTGGGTAAGCTCCGAAGACAGTGAAACCGAGGACGAAGATTTGAAGGGAAGATATCGGTTGAGAATTACAACATTCAATGAGCAGTCGTTACAAAGAATCTTTGCATTAATACCCAGTCATTATTGAGCCATCAAGAGATGTTCTATTCATATTAAAGATGAGCTTGATTTGGGGATCCTGTCTTCCTGAATTGAGCTATAAATAGGAGAATTCATATTCATTGTTGGAGATGAAAAATTATGAGTACACAAAAGCCAAAATATGTTTTTATTCTATTAAACTACTTTCTCTCTTTTTGTTCTTGATATTACTCTTACTATTGATGCCGGAGGAGCTGAGCCCACAGTGAGGCTTGTATTTTCTTCAAGCTATATTAATTAATTTATTTCTGTTCTTAATTATTTTGTATTCTTGGATCAAATTAATTCACGTGTCTATAAATCTTAATGATAGGCGTGGAAATAAAGGATGTCAGCCATCGGACATGTTTGTTTTTATAAAAGGGCGGATCGTGGTCGGAGTGGCAGATCTTGCACGAGAAGGAACCATCGGGGTCCCAGGATTTATCATACCCCCGGTTATCTAATTACAACTTCAATGTCAGCTTAGTAGAATTGGTTTCAGCTATGAGAAACATTAAAGAGGCAAGATTTTCGAAACCAATTAGATCGGATCCTAGTCGAAGGGATCTTAATCTATGGAGTGAATTCCATGAAACGCATGGCCATGGGACTGGAGACTGCCGGCACCTTCGTGAAGAAGTTGCAGCGTTATTTAAGAATGGTTACCTTAGATAATTTCTAAGTGATCGGGCCAAGAATAATTATGGGAGGAATCGAGATGTTCCAGAACTAGCCAAACCAGCTGTAGGGCCACCTCGCCTAACGATAAGCATGATTTTTGGGGGTGTTGAAGTAAAGGGAGTGGCATTTTCAGTAGCAAAAAAGATAAAGATACCGACAACTCATGGCAAGAGGATCTGAGAAGCATCAGAAGATGATGAAATCACCTTCACGGAAGAAGATGTTGATGGTCTTCTTTTACCACACAACGATGCTCTAGTAATATCACTTAATGTTTTAGATTTAAAAAATAAACGTAAGTCGGTTGATCTCGGTAGTTCATCCTATATCATTTGGTTGAGGGACTTGGAGCAAGCAAAGTTGTCCGGAAACATAGTTCCGGCAACAAAGCTTCTGGTCGGGTTCAACCTGATGAGTGTAACGACCCGTGGAGAGATTTTACTACCCACGCATGTCGAAGACATAACAAAGACCACTTTGTTTAATGTGGTAGATGGCGATATGGCATATAACGTCATCCTTTCCAGGCCTTGAATCCATGATATGAATGATGTACCATCAATTTATCATCACTTAATGAAGTTCTCAACACCGGAGGGGATCAAGCAAATTAGATGTGATCAACCTACAGCAAAGGAAATGAATGCAGTAACTTTATCCAGCAGCAAGGTGGAAGGAAGAGTAAATAACAACTACAGGAACCGGTCTCCTCTTCCATTCCAGTTGAAAGTGATGGGGAAGAGGAGCCATCAGATTTTTATCAGGCACCTAGATCTTTCTAGGTACCGGAGGAAGCAGATGCTACAAAGTCAACCGTAGAGGAGCTGGAACAAATCACTTTATTCGTGAAGTTCCCGAATAAAAAGGTTTACCTGGGAACGAGATTAAATCCCGAACTCAGGCTTAAAATTATTGAGTTTATAAAAGCTAACTTTGATTGCCTTGCATGGTCTCATTTTGATATGGCAGGTATCCCATTAGATGTGGCAGCCCATAAGTTAAGTTTTGACCCCAATTTTTTGCCAGTGAAGCAAAAGAAACGACCGATAGCCGAGGTCAGGAACAAGTTTGTAAAGAGGAGGTAACCCTATTATTAAATATAGGTTCAATTCGTGAGGTAAATTATCCTGACTGGCTAGCTAACGTAGTGATTGTTCCTAAAAAGAATAATAAATTTAGGATGTGTGTATATTATAAAAATTTGAATAAGGCAATACCCTAAAAACTCTTTTCCACTGTTGAAAATTCACCAAATGATTGATGCTACAGCTGGGTATGAGTTAATGAGTTTTCTTGATGCATATTTCGGGTATAATCAAATTAGGATGCATCCGGAGGATCAATAGAAAACCTCGTTCATCAGAAATTTTGGTACTTATTACTATAACGTGATGCCTTACGGGCTTAAAAATGCCGCAGCCACTTATCAAAGGCTCTTTAATAATTCGAACAACAAATTGGTAAAACTATGGAAATTTATATTGATGATATGCTGGTTAAGTCTCTTAATGCAAGAAGTCATTTGACTCATTTACAAGAGACATTCAACATTTTGAGGAAATACAACATGCAGCTCAACGTGGAAAATAAGCTTTTGGAGTTGGGTCTGGAAAGTTTCTTGGTTTTTTGGTTTCTCAAATAGGAATCAAACTAAATCCCGGCAAGATAAAGGCCATCGAGGATATCCCTGATCAATTGGCATTCATGAAGGAAGTACAAAGGTTGACTGGTAGGTTGGCGGCCCTTAGTAGATTTATATCAAGATCTTCGGAGAAATGCCATCATTTCTTTTCACTCTTGAAAAAGAAGAATGATTTCGTGTGGACTGCGGAATGTCAGAAAGGGTTGAAAGACCTAAAAAGTTGCTTGTCCAGCCCTCCATTAATGTCCAAGCCGAAGGAAGATGAACAATTGCTAATGTATTTAGCGGTTTCGGAAGTTGCGGTGAGTGCAGTCTTGATTCAGGAGGAAGGAGGTACGCAATTTCTTGTTTATTATGCTAGTAAAATTTTATCTGAAGCAGAGACACATCATCCGCACCTAGAAAAGGTGTCTTTAGCTCTCTTAGTCGCCTCTCGAAAGCTTAGACCTTATTTTCAGTGCCACCCAATAGCCGTTGTGACGATTTTTCCCTTGAGGAACGTCCTTCATAAACCTTAATTGTCAGGTATATTGGCTAAACAGGTAGTAGAAATTAGTGAATTTGACATAGAATATAAACATCAAACATCTATCAAACACAAGTTTTGGCCGACTTTGTGGCTGACTTTAGTCCGAGAATGATGCCTTTAGCTGCTAGAGAAGTACTTCTGGTGTGGGGAACTATCTCTAGTGTATGGACCTTGTTTATGGAGGCAGCCTCCAACGTAAATATAAGGCCCCATGAAAACTTCTACTCAAAACCCGAAAGCTCGCCACGGTTTGGACCATTTGCACTAATCTATGCATTAAAAAGTAAAGGAGTAATGGTTTCCACAAAAGTGTGATTCTGCGGTCCAGTATGCGGTCGCATAACAGCTATGCGGACCGCATAGTCGTCGCAGAGTCAGGCAGTGTGATGGTTAATTTTGAGGTCAACTATGCGGCCAATTATGCGATCGCATAATCGATATGCGGGCCGCATAGTCATCGCATAATCCCCTTGGAATATTTGCGAGGAGTAATTCTGCGGTGCATTATGCGACCGCAGAACAGGTATGCGGACCGCATTCTTGTCGCATATCCAGGCAGTTTGTTCAAGTTTTTGGGAGCATTTTTGCGGTCCATTCTGCGGGCCGCATGTCAATATATGCGATCGCAGATCTGAGTCGGGGCTCCAAATTTCTAAATTTTAAACCCGACCCCCTGTCGTTATATCCTGTGCAATAGCTCATTTTGAGCCTATTTTCCTGGTGCTTTTAGAGTGAGAAAGAGGGTCTTAGAGAGGGGAAATGCCTTTCATCAACATTGACACAAATCCTTGTTAAAACATTGAAGATAATCAAGTGAGGCACCTAAATCTTCATCCCAGGAGGTAAGACTTCATCACCTTAGCTCTTAATTTTAAACATAGCTATAAGGGGTCATTAGTGAGGTAATTCATGGGGATAAGGGTGACTACATTGCATGCATGTGTTCTTAGAAGGTATGTGAAAATTATAAATAGAGAGGCATAATCTTGCATAAAAGGACCATAAGACCTTAATGAACACTCAATGCTTGATAAAATGCTCAAGCGAGCTACGATTATGATCTTTTCCTAATTATGGGTTCAATTGTGCTACATTGCTTAAATAGATTGAAGTGCAAACATTCCGGAACATTTTAGGATTAAGGGAAAGCTCAATTGAGGCATGTATGGCTAAAACCCCGTCTTTTAGAAATTGAGCTTCGTTGGTGTTTGTGTAAATACGGTAAGTTTAAAGTTGAATTGTTGTATTTATTGTTGTTTCACATGAATGTGGGGTTGCAACCTTATATGCGTGGAAGATGTGTCTCAATATGATCAATGTGTTATTCTTGATAACTTGAAAAGGTGCAAGGAATATGAATCATGTATTGAAATGCTTAGACCTTAGATTGAGATTGAAGCTGTGTATGTCGTTCCATCTATGTGAAGTCTCATCTACGCCTACAATTTTATTTGCTCTTGTGTGCCCATATTATCCTAAATTACAAATCTAACATTGAAATTGGGAATGATGTGAGATGTGGCCTAGTGCCAAATATATGACGTGTTAGCCGTGGCCCCAAGTGCCTATGAAATGATTTATGGGAAACAAAGATTGAAATGAGATGATTGCTGGAAAAGGGAAACGCCTTGGTAAGGCGGCCTAGCCGATCGGGCCGAGATCGGACGCCATGCTACGCACATGGTGGTAATGTG
>NW_017670566.1:112476-113088 GCF_001879085.1 Nicotiana attenuata | reverse complement strand
AAGGAATACAATTCAAATGTTGGTAATCAGGCGCCTACCTGGAGAACAAAGGGAAAGCAGCAGTGTTCAGCAATCAGGCGCCCACCTGGAAACCAAAGGGAAAACAATTCAAGTTTCATATTGAATGTACAACCCCTTTTATTGTCTAATTAAACGGAAATCGGATTCCTTAATCACAGTGAGTTGGGTAGAAAGTGTTTGATAAGGCTTGCTCAGTTGGGTTCACTCGATGGAGCGCCGGTCGTGCCTCCCGAGGTTGGGGCGTGACAGTAAAAGGGTCCGATCTCGGGATAATACTAATCACTTCTTTGGTAGGAACCCTGAAACAGGCCATTAGAACAGTACCTTTGACTAACAATAAAGCCGAGTATGAGGCTTTGGTTGCAGGACTCTAATTACCTCGGGGACTTGGCTCCGAGGTGATTGGAGTAAAATGTGATTCCGAGATAGTAGTGAACCGGGTATATGGAGTCTTTAACACAAAAGCGGAGCTCATGTAGCAATACTTGAATAAGGTACAAGTTATACTTTCTCGGTTTAGGGAGTGATCGATGATTCATATCCCAAGAGAAGAGAACGTGGAGGAAGATGCATTGGGCTAATTTAGGATCG